>NC_081346.1:72146978-72171013 GCF_029784015.1 Lycium ferocissimum | reverse complement strand
ATGGTCCATCGCCTTACCACCTTATCCCCCCGGCAATTGGGGGCTCGCCGGTCCGCGAGTACCGTACTCCACGTACTCACGCGGTGATATTATATCATAATATGAACGCTCTCCTACCTACCATGTTTTACTCATGCTTTATATTATATATGTATTCATGCTCATGCTCATAACCAGGTTTCGCTCTTGCTGTTCATTTTTATCTTTGTTACTTTATGTCCCATGTTATTTCATTCTGGGCTTTACATACCAAGAGCATTCAACGTCTTTGATTCCCCTTATGTGCCGGGGGCTGCGTTTTCACGATGCGGATTGAGAGCATAGGACGACACATTCGCTCGGTAGGGCAGAAGTATCGGCTTATTGGTGAGCCCCATCTCATTCGGGTTTAGTCAACTTTTGTTTTATGATTTGTTATGGATCTAAAGGTATCTTTGGGGGAACTTGTCCAGAAGTATGTTTCCGGTCGGACTCGTGATAGAGGTTTGTGGACTAGATGTCGATTATATGTCGAACGTTCGTGAGTCGTATAGCTATTTGGCTCATTAAATGTTTATTTCCGCACTCATGTTTAAACAAGTATTTTTATTAAGTATTATGACTTACTACGTTTTATAAAGGCTCATCATGCATTCACGTTATATTCGCTCATGTTATGCCTCATGACGATTCAAAGAAAGCCATGTGGTTCGCTCGGTCACATGCGGTAAGGCACCGAGTGCGCAGTTTCGCCCGAGCCATGGTTAGGGGCGTGACACTTATGCCAAGTACGCCCATAAGGCATGAGTAGACGGATGCGAAGATAAATTTGATAATTCGCCAACAAGTGTGTATGTCGGGTCCGCAAACACGCGACCCAAACCTTGCCTTTTAAATTTTTATTTTTTTTTAATTTATGCTTGAGGATTCGAATTCGTAACCTCATAATTTACGCGTATGAACGATCGAGGTTGCAATGCGAAGGGCAAAAATTAAAGACCAGCAATATGAGGGGCATAATTTAAAGACCACCCCAAAAGAAGGGCAATCCGTGCAAAAAAATGAATGTAAAGTGCTTCCTGGATCAAATGAAGTTCTTTTGGGCTTAAATATTGGGCCAATAATCTTTACTACATATTGAGTCTTTCTACGTTTCATGTCAAACCCAAGCCTTCTCTTATCTATGAATCTTCTCTCAAAGTCAAGTTTATATTTAACCAAACACACGCCTTATACTACACCTATATATTTCATTTTTAGTTCAATGGACCAAACACCTAACAATAAAAATATATCCACTAAATGATCTCACCGTCATTTAATCATAGAATTATAATTCCGAAATTATAATTTCGGTATAACTTGTTCACCTATCAAACGATCCCTCTAACAATGTTACATGCAACTATATGTAGCAAGCATGAGCTGTAAATAAACATAGATAACTTATCATAATATGTTAAACTACATTCATCGGATAATTATTTTATATAATCAATATATATAACTTAAATTCAAACTGAAATTGTACCTAAAGGGTGCAGGAAGGCGCAATTTTTGTTGTTTTCCTGATGGCAAGTGACAAATTTTGGAGTTGTTATATAGTCAGAGAGCATTGAGCATGTCGGGGAACAAAGACTGAAAATTACAGAAAAAAGTGAGTTTGTTTTAGGCAGAGTGTTGTCTACTTTATTGAGCAACTAAATTCATTCAACCAGAAAACTCTTCTGCAAAATTTGCCTCCTTTATTCAACAATGAAGGACATTTTGCCAATCATTCTCCAGGCAATTTGTCAAGTCTAAAACTTTGTGCAACTTGAATAAGTATCAACTCTTTTGTTTTTCTGTTTGATTAGTGTGACGCCTATGTCGGAGAGGGGGTTGATAAGAGCAGGTCACAGAGAAAGGACTGACAAGTTTTTAGGTTGACAACCTTTAGATGAAGGGGGGCACGTGATTCTTTAGTCGAATCTCACATCGAAATGAGAGGAGAAGTGAAGAACTTTAATACTGATTCGCATAGTGGCAAGTGATTTTGGGCTCGATGATGGCTTGCAATGGGACAAAATCTGTCGAATGCAGTGCTTAAATTTCGACAATACATCTTGTGAAACTTGGTAGTGACGAGTTAAACGGAATAATTCTCTTTTTGTTTTTCTTTGTGGTTGGGGATGATTCATTAATTTAAATCTTTCAATTACATGCTTATATATCTAATTCAAACTCCTAACCCTATAACTCTCCGAAATTGTAAGGTTTTCTTATTTGGACACTTCAATGACATGAATGAGACTTTCGACAAAGTTTGTTATTCTAATCAACGTTCATCGAAATTGAAAATGCCGATTTTCTTTCATCCTAGTAATAATTGTATAGTTGAAACTTTATAAAGTAGTAATGATTTGCTTTGGCTTATAAAACTTTAAAAAAGCTATTTAGTTTATGATTTTAACTTGTGTATTGATGAAAAGTTAAACTATGACCAGTTGGGATATCAAGATATTCGTTTTCATTGTTCAAGAACGACGTAGGAGTAGTAAGCAAGATGTCACAATTCAAATTTACTCTACTTGTTAACTCACTGGGATCTAAAGAAACCTTAGATTTGATCTATTTTTGGGAAATTTTCGTTTAAAAATTAGCTCCTAAAGTGTAAATTAGGGGTGTACAAAGTAAACCGACAAACCGCACCAAACCGATAAACCGAGTCAAACCGAGAAAAAAACCCGACTAGTGGTTTGGTTTGACTTGGTTTGGTTTAAAAAAAAACCCGATATAATTGGTTTGGTTTGGTTTTAGCTAAAAAAAGTCAAACGAATTAAAATAACCCGACATTGTATTTCAGATTTTTAAAATATTTATTTGTAATGTAATTTATAAATTTTTTTAAAATTTTTTTGTAGTTTTTTTATCTATTATCATATTATTCAAGCTTGAACTTAGAATTTTGAATGTCAATAAGTTTTATATCCTATGGATGTTAGTAACTCAAATAAAGTCCAAACCAAAATCAACTCAACGCTAATGCACAAAAGAAATTCAATCTACCACTAAAAATGACAATAATGTTGGATATCTATTCTTTAGTTTTGTATAATTGGTTTAGGGAGTGAAAATACATAGCTTAAGTTTTTTTTCTTTGTCATGTAACTAATACTTGTTAGTTGTACTTATTTTAGATGACTAAGTATTTTTAGATTATGGTCATTTTCTTTATGGCTTATTAATTAGCAATATCTATTTTAACCGATTTTATTATCTTTTGCTGAATATTTAATACAATGTCATCACTCTTCTCACATTTTATGTTATTTTCTTAAGAAACACCTTAATTATATAGTTGCATCTTACTAGGACTAAAGAAATATTTTAAAGCAAAAGTGTATATGTTTTGTATCAAGACTATTCCCGAAAAAAAAAAAAAAAAAACCCGAAAAACCCGAGAAATTCCGAGGTTGAAAAACCCAAATTTTATTGGTTTGGTTTGGTGTATAAATTTTAAAACCCGACGCAATTGGTTTGGCTTGGTGTTTAAAAAATTCGAACCAACCCGGTCCATATACACCCCTAGTGTAAATTAAGGAGCAATCTTGTATTGGGCCAAACTATTTGGGTTATTGTTTGAATGACCCAATATAAGAGCATTTTTTTGCGCGGATTGCCCATCTTTTGGGGTGGTCTTGAAATTTTGTCCCTCCATGTTGTGTCTTTAAGTTTTACCGCTTGGATACTGAGGTTACGGGGTTCGAACTCTGTCGAGCATAAAAAAAAAAAAAAAAAATACGCAAAATGTGAACCTGGGGAAGTGTATATTGGATCCGCATCTGATCCTTACGGAAAAATTAAAGTTATGCGGAGGGCGGACTTTCTTTAAACATATATATATATTTTATTTTACTTTTCAAGGCAAACTTTTAGTTATCATTAAGGAAAAAGTTAAAATGCTTATAGGCATCTTTTAGTTATCTTTAACTAAAAAAGTATCTTTATCTAACGTAACTAAGTATCTTGTAAAGTAGCTTTTCCTTAGGCATAACTAAGTTTGCCTTATAAGGCAAAGTCTATCTTTGAAAAGTTTCGTCTATGCAAGATCTTTTAGTTTATCACGTTAAAAAAGTTCTCCCAATAAGGCATAGTTCCTTAAGGAAAAGTTATGTATAAAATGCGCTTTAGTTTCATGGGGCTTATATCTGGATCCCGACATCTTTAGCTCCCACACGGCTACGCTCGCTAAAATTTTTTTATTTTATCGCGCATATAATTCAAAACCCGTAACCTCATGTATCAGGGTGAAGGCAAAAGAAACTTAAAAATATAATTATGAGGAAAAAAGAAAATTTAAAAAATAAAATACGAGGGACAAAATTTAAACACCACCCCAAAAGAAGGGCAATTCAAGAGCAGAATTAACATGGCCCAATTACGAAGACATAGACTTCATTTCATGTTTTGGTTTAAGCCATCTTTCTTTCTTATTTTCTTTGTTTTTTGAGACAAGCTTTTCGGAGAAACCTTTTTTTCTATGTAAAACAGTGACGTTATTATTCTTTAGAGGAATATAACCAAAAGTATTTCACTTTATTCCCTTTTCAGAAAAAAAGAAAAAGAGGAAAAAGTCTTTTATTTCCACATGAAAATTCGGAGAACGTCTCCATCCGCCAAACCACACTGCCAAAGAAGAAAAAGACCTAGCTAGATCAGTAACATGCCATGTTTTTTTTTATATAATTCAAAGTGCTTTTTAATTTTTAATTTTGCTTGTGGAAAATATAAAACGCTATTATTGATGTTATCACGTAATTTATTTATTTTTTGGTCAATCGTGTTGTGTGAAAGACTAAAATACTTACGATTTGAGTATAAATTACAATAAGCAAGCGGAGGCAGATCTAGATTGTTGTCTATGAATTCACTTGAATCCTATATCTTTTGTTAAAACTGTGTACGATTATTAAGAAATCTACTAATATCCAGAATATTGACTGTGAATTTAGTTATTATTGTATATTAACTTGAGTTATTGTATACACACAAACATCAAATTCATAATCCGTATACACAATAAGCAGACATGTTGAAACTAACGCATGCCTAGCTTCACTCTTCGATATAATAGAAATAAGTTTGACTTTACTAATATAATAAATAAAGCTCGGTTTAGGCGTTTATCTCTTTTGGTTGAGCCCTATCTTGTTGGGTGAGATTGATAGAAAGAAAGGAGGAGCGTTGTACTTTTCAACCTTGTCTCCGAGGGACAGTTAGACTAGCGACTCGCAAATTAATGCTGCTAGATAACGTTGTACAAGCTAATAACTCGAAGGTGTTCCATTTGTTTTTTTAGCAAGAATACAACCTTAACTTATCTTTACCACTGGAATGTCTTTTGTTAGTTCACAACAATGCTAACTATTATCGAATATTTAGTGACACTTGAACTCGTAATTTAGACATCGTAAATTGGTAATTCTTAATTATGTGTATTATTGTGTACCACAAATCGAGAAAATATTACATTTGATGCTATGCTATACACGTACAGGATTTGTCTTCTCCCACACTTTAATAATGCAGTTCCACATCAATGTATACAACTTTCTTTTTTCTTTTTTAATAATCTTTTTGGCTACTCTCAATAGCAAATAAGTTTCGAGAATATAATGAATTTGTCGAACTATAGTTGACATTTAACACGAGCCTATCTTTTCAACTTTCACAACTTAGGACCCATGATGTTTTTATTTTCCTTTCGATTTTACAACTCAGTCATAAAGTTGGAAGAGAAATCACAATCATGGCCCAAACAAGGTTTTTAATCGACGTTGATGGGAAATTTATCTTGCAAATTATAATTTTTCCACCCTTATTCCATACAAGGCAGAAATTTCCACCACAGGAAAAGCGGATGTTGAGAAACAGGTTCTCATTAAAACGCTAAGAACTTCATAATATTTTCATGTGAAAACACTACTATTTAGATTTTTTCCAATGATAATTAGTGGAAAATTTCCACTGAACATTTCTCAGTGGGACAATAGTGATTTTTAGTTGTGAATATATCAGATATAGCAAAAAGTTAATTAGTTTTCACTCACTATCACATTATCTATAGTAATTTTATAAGAGTTAAAAACATCTTATTCTAGTATCAAACTCGTGTAATCAATCGTATTCATTGACACGTATGGTCATATTCTTGATAATCAATGAAACTTTATCTTGTCGGGCTGTTTTCTTTTTCCTACAGTCCTAAACTTTAAATTCAAGGAGAAAAGTATAAATTGGCTATAAAATTGGCATCAATTTTCCTTTCATAGAATTTATTAATGCCTCAGTAGGATTAGTAAGATAAGGTCTAGCCCCCTTTGCTTGTACTTTTTTTTTTTTGAGTTTCACTTTTATTAAATTAAAAAAAAAAAAAAAAACTGGCCCTAGCCCCTAGGCACATCGCCTAGCGGATTTGCTTAAAAAAATAGAATTTAATTAACAAATAATCTGGTAGTTCTCCCCGAGGTGTTGTGGGGGATGAATAGGATCCCTCCACGCATTTAATAGGCCTTATGCAGCGTGAATCCGGATGAGTCGGGACCTCAAAATGGATACCGAACACCGGTGACAAACAAAAAGGGAACTTTATACAATAGCGAGAGAGCTAAAAATATTTAAGCTCACCTAGTCGTATCCCTTTGCAGCCAGAGCGAGTATATACTTAATGTATAACAATCGTATACCAAATGTATAATAAGTGAATAACAATGGGAGATTCTGAACTTTCACTTGCCAATCAGAGTTTAATAAAAGATAATAATAGTCTATGAAGAGAGAAAAAGATTGAATAGAAACAGAGTTAAAGCTAATCAATTTCTTCCTTTATTTTGTGTAGCTATCAAGGCATTATTTTCTTGACAAAGACGTAATTTCACATTTTTGAACCTTCTTTTAAAATGGTACAAGTTCACCCAATTCTGGTTGGTGAGATGTCCAGTTAGAAGTCACTTAGAGCATGTATATCACATGCAAAAGGGCCATGTCTTGTACCCTAATACTACCATTTTCTTCATCTTATTGAATTTACCTTATTTTTTAAAAATATTTCCATAGTTTGTGATGTAACAAACCCGTATATTCTAGAATTACTTTGGTGGAAGATATTTTTGAAAAAAAGAAACACTACCAAATAATATGAATTAGCTACAGACAAATTATGTAACTAAACAACGAAATTCATCGTTAATCCTATTTAGCGACAGATTATCAAAAAGGTTATGCTAGATATGACCGACTTAGCAACAGATTAGCGACGAAGTATTCTAATTTTTTTTTATTATTTTTTTTGTAGTGAAAGATTCAAAATCTGTCCCAATATTATTATTTTTTTTTTTAAAAAAAAGGGGGAGATTTGAGGCACTTTTTGAACCCAAGAAAGAGTTTTTCTGCATTCATGAAACTTTTTCTTAAATAAAAAAAAAAAATCAAGACATTTTTTTTCTCAATATATTTTTCTCTATATGTATTTGTTTTATAATATAACAGTCTTGATAAAACATGCAAAGGGGGGCCTAAGTTACAAATAAAAAGACTACAACCTCGTCCGTACAATCAAAATTGAGTTGATGGTGATACTTTGAAGACAAAGCAAAAGTGACATTTACAAGTTTAAAATAAAAAGAAAGGCCTTTCCAAAAAAAAAAAAATTGAAGGATTATGATACATATTTTAAAAATGAACAATGAAAAGGGACAAAAAGGGCATGGGCCAAATTCTTCATCTTCATGGATGATGCAAAAAGGAAATAAAGTGGTCATAATAAGTTAAATATATGTCCTAAAAACATAAATAGATAGAGATATGAAACTTAAAGAAACAAACATATATATGACATGATCACTAACGTGCACACATGGATACCAACTCTTCCACTAAGGAATAGCAAAAGAAAAAGAAAAAAAAGAGAGTGTAATAATTCATCACTCATCATTCATTATTACAACTCCATACACATGACAAAACCCTTTTTGGCATTTGCCTTAAAGGTCAACAATATTCATCAAACTTATAATATGGTCCATTCATATTACTCTATGTATAATTCTTGGGTTGGAGTATAGGGGTTCCCACCCACAAACCCCTTTTGGGTTGAAGGTTGCCCTATTCTTCGTTTCACATTATTTGTCTCAATTTTTAACTTTTTTTCTTTCGGTATTTGGAACCTGTATTGGTGTCTGTTAATACGGAGTTGCGCCGTGTAAGTTCCTTAAAGGAGGAGGTGCTCCATACCAAGATTTGTTCATATCCAAGACTCAATCTCAAGAAGTCTAATTAAGGATGGAGGGATTTCATCCATCCATTACAATCGTTAGTGGTCAACTTTTAACTTTACATTGTGTAGTATAAGTTTGAATTTCACCTATGTATTTGGTATTCTTTAAGTGATTAATATTGTTCTAAACTTATTGGCCTATGTAATAAGCCCTTTATCTTTCTTAGTTGGTCTACTCAACTAAAATTCAGAGATTCAGGACGGACCAGTCGAATTCCAGATGATTAAACCGAATAAAAAAGCATATATATTTGATTCAAAAGCACTAATATGTGCAGTTTGAAACGCATTGTTTTTTTCATCCTAACAATTATTGGATAGTTTTTTTAATTAACTTTGGGAATTGGGAATACAGATGATCTAACTAGCTTTACAGAATTATAACTCTGAAATATATTTTTTAAAAGGTCATCGGTACATGTTGTTTTTATGTATCCATTAGATTATGTTGAAGAAAAGGAAGAACAAAAAAAAAAAATAAGTGGTTAGAAAGACTAGCAGAACTAGTAGAGAAGATTCCTAAGCATGTGCTCTAGTGATTAATTAACGATAAAAGACTTTAATTGAGAAAAGCATGCGCAAGATTTTCTGGAAACCACCAATTAAAGAGTACAAATGTCACTTATTTAAAGGATTAGTTTCATAATGCATGTTTGCTTACCGTTAAGGATGCCTAACCTTTTTTATTTAAAAAAAACTGCATAACTCATATCCATCCGTTTCGATTTATGTGGTACTGCGTGATTGGACACTAAGATTAAGAAAAAAAGCCTTAGACATTTATGTAGTTATTAAAGGTGGATCCGAGATTTTAAATTTAGGATTTCAATCATTGAACCCTTCACCGTGTTTGAGTCTGGATTCATAGTTCACTATTTTCACCAATTCCAATGAATTTTACGCTGGTAAATTCAAGTTTGGGATAAGAGTTGTGAGTTTAAATGAACTCACATTATGCTACTAGATCAGTCCTGATGGTTATAAATCACGTGATGAAAGGTAAAATTTAAATTATTTCTAAATACAAAAATTTAACATTTTTTTGAGACAGACTAAACAGAAAATATGCCACATAAATTGGGCCGGGGAGTATACATATTAAAATTCTGCAAGACCTTTTTTCTGATTCTTCTTAATCGGATTCCCAACTTTAACAACTCAAGAATCAAGCCTAGAATCCACAAAGCTAATTATCAGTACTACTTATGTTATAATAACTGGAGTATTTATCAGTACCACTAAGCTATTTTATTATTAACAAAAATAGTAGTAATGTGCATGCATACTGTTAATAGTTGAACTGGACTATAGCTGCCAACTTGTTATATCTGTTATTTCTACTTTTGAGCTTGAGCTAAAGATAATGCTACTTTAAAAGAAATTTGATACTCTTATATGGAATATATTGTGAATCAAAGCAAAAATTGTAAGATTAGTTATTGATTTTCTGTAAAATTAGTTGTCTGTAGAAAATAATTGGATTAAACTATTAATTGTGCACCCCATAGCTGCACATTTTCCATTATTGACAAGGTGGTGGGACTTATGGTGCTAGCAGAGATACTCTAATTTGTTGCAACCTTTAAATTTTGAAATATAAAAATAAACTGAGGTTGGAGAAAGAGAAAATTTATAGATAATAGTTGATTCTACATTTCAATACTATGATAAAATTTAAAAAATTGGAAAAAAAAGATTTATCCACTAATATCTCGAGCAAGATTGAACTGTCACATTGGAGAAGGATCTAAAAATGATAGTAGTAGTTATATTATATATTGTAAGATTCTAATTTGGCCAATCTTCCTTAGAAAAGTTTATGGTGATACACTTGATTGTTCCTAATATTCTTAGCCACCTTCTCCATGTTCAAAAAGGAAATTTATTCCCAAAATAGAGAATTATCAAAATCAACTTTTAGAAGATTGTGAGAGAAAAAATTTGGTATAATCACCAAAAGGTTTATTCTTACCGAGAGATCTCCAATTTTAATTTTGAGAATTGAGATTTTTATGGTAGGGTACTCTTTGTCACCCTAATATGCAGATTAATCAATAAATTTTCGTTGCCAAATGATTGAAAGTAAAAATCCGTCTATTGCAATCACCGAAAGATATGCCAATGTTTGAATATTTTAGGAACTGAGATTTGTTTGATAGGATGATCTTTGCATTCTTAGTGAGCCTTTTTGGCACATATTCAAATTAATCAACAATCTATGGAGCCGAATGATGGAAAGAAAAAACACTTTTATTATAATCACTGAAGGGTGTATCGATGTCTCGAAATCTAATTTTAGGAATTGAGAATATTTCGTTAGGATACTCTTTGCCTCCCTAAGTAAGTCTATCCGGCACATATTCGGATTAATCATACCAACAATCTCTAGATATTGAATGGTTGAGAAGAAAAAACACATTGTATGTTATACACGCATTAACTAAAACTTTTAGGTTCACTTTAAATAACCCTTTATATACTTTTATAATTTTATCTTAATATTATTTTGTTAATTAAACCATATAGGGAATTATTAATTTAATTTATTCATGTTATTACCCTTTGGATTCAAATCTTCATAAAAGATTTGCCACTTTCAAGTGTTCCTAGCCTCAATCAAGCTATTTCTTGTTGTCAAATATACCGTAATAAGAACAAAATATTAACTATAATACCATAAAATTAAACAACTTATTCTATACGAAAAGTCTTAGTAAAAGACCCCCCTATAAAAGATGGGTCCGGAACAAAAATAATGCAAAAAAACTTTTTTCACTTTTCCCTTTTACCATCTTAAATTATTTGTTTGGGACCAACAAAAATCAATTAACCTATTCATGTATTACCCTTTGATTCAAATCTTCATAAAGATTTGCCACTTTCAAGTGTTCTAAATCAAGCTATTTCTTGTTGTCAAATATACCGTAATAAGAACAAAATATTAACTATAATACCATAAAATTAAGAAAAGATTAGTAAAAGACCCCCCTAAAAGATGTGGTCCGGAACAAAAATAATGCGCTCCCAACAAAAAAAATAAATATTTTAGATTTTTTCACTTAAGCCGTATAACTCATAAGAGATTTAGCGCAAGAATATCAAGGCTTTAAAGACTTTTGTGCCTATGCGCGCGCTATAGCGTGCCATTTTCCAAAACCAGCCTATTTACACTCTTTTTTACGTAGTTTAGCCGTATATTAATCATGCTTTGAGACTTAACTTCAATATTTTATATAGAACCCTACTTATATTTGTACAATTAATAAGATAGGCTCAATACATAAAGAATACGCAATACTTTGGATTGTCGTTTTAGTGGTTGAAAAGTGCTCGAGTTCTTTTTTGTTTGAAGACTTGTAGTCATTAGCTTTACGTTATTTATCTTTTAGGTTTCGTCTTATTTTTAAATTAATGCTTAACTTTATTTTGAACGTGTCGCTTTTTTTTTTTTTTTTTTAATCAATTTAGGGTCTGAAACTATAAACAATAATAAAAACTAAGATAATATGTATAAATATGCAAAAAATATATAATATTTACGATAAATTATACAACACTAATGTATACACACTATCGAGGATGGGTCCCACACGTAGTATGCCGAGACTATCCCTAGCCTAAGGCTCATGCCATCCCCACCGCCCTCGCCATCGTCTCCATCGTCCTTCTTCCTCTTAATAACCCACGCTCCAAGTCATGATCATCTCCTCTTCCCTGCACTCGTGCGCCCTTGACTAGAACGTGCTTCTTCTCGGGATCCGTTCCCGCCGGCACGCTCGTAACCTCGGGGGCCGAGCTAGGTCCGGAGACTCAACCACTTCCTCGTCCGGAGTCGCTACCTCGGCGCCGAAGGATGAACCTAAAAAGTATATAATAATTAGTACCATTTCTTATTTATATTGAATACATTAACGTTATTTATTTAATCAAACCTCGTGTGTGTCAACGGCGCCCGAGTAGCTCCCCGAGACGGGTCCGTAGGCTCCTCGGACGGGGGTGGTGGTGAATACGAGGTAGTCTCCGGACGAGATGCCGTTTCGAAGTCCAAGTAAAAGGTTATAAAAATTAAATAAATATTTACCTTATATTGAATAAAAGTAGTTTTAAGTAAAAAACTTACACGCGCCTCGAGTCTCACGAGAAGACACCGCCCTCTACAGTCGACCGTGCTCCCGAGTGGGTCGCTCTTGCGGACCAATACTGGCGTCGAATCCTAAAATATCAAAATAACGAAATAATAAGTAACATACATATTTAAAATAAGTACTTTTAAATAATAAAATATGTATTAAATATTGACCTTATGTTGAATAAAAGAAATTGTAATAAAAAAGCTTACCCGTGGCTCGCCTGGTCATATGGGAAGACACCGCCGATGGCCGACGGACCGGAGAAAACGCCCGAGCGGGTGGCTGCGAGTGGACCGCCTGGTGCGAATCCTAAAATATAAAATAATAATGAGTAACATATATATATATATATATATATATATTTAAATAAATAATTTAAATGAACAAATAAGCATTTAAATACTAACCTAGATCAAAACTCATCGAAGTCAAGAAATCACGGGTCCCTCTAAATTCCTCACGCCGCTCATCGCCTAATGACCGCGTAACGCCGCCCAATCAACGTTATCACGCTCCTCCATGTACGCATTCTCGGCTCCTCTACCGTGACGACGACCCGGTATCTCCGGCGCAGCAAGAGCGCGCGTAAACGTGGGCGGTAGTCCCCAAAGTGGTGCCACCCCCCGCCCGGAGCCGGCGACGGACTAGACCGTGAACGCCCTCTCGGAATGGGAAAGGCCTCATCCGCCTCATCTCGCCGACGGTGTCCCTCCACCACTGTGTCACTCGCGCACCACCGCGCACGGCCCCACGCGCACGGCGTCCCCCGCAAAGACGGCGTCCCCTCCGCGCACCCGCCGCCCTCCTCTGGGAGCACCGGTCCTCCTCCGGGCGTCGCTCGATAGTCGACCTCCGAATAGGCTCCTCCCCGCGCCAATCTCGCCCGCACCGGATACCATCCTCTCGCTATCCGTACCATCTCCGCCGCAAGCCCCGCAAGCCCGTGGTAAGAGCATACGCTCTAACCCCCAACATGCGTAAACGCCGTACTCCCGCCACCACCGCATTTGTGTTCACAAAAAAAAAGTTACTTTTTAAAACGTAACATTCAACGCGATTAAATAAATCTAAATACGATAAACTTACCAACGCTCGCGTACCGCCCGGCGAGTGCCGAAGGCTGTAGATCCCACATCCCCGGGGACGCAAAGTCGGGCCGTCGATCAATCGGCGTGTGATCCGGATGATACCGGCGCATGTAATCGAATGGGAGTCAAATGGCCGACGGGATAAAGTGTCCAACCTCGTTCTCCCAACGGTGAAGCCGAACATGCATGAAAGCGCGTAAAATCATCATCAACGGCGGCTCGATCGTCCCGGGTAGTGTCGGAGCTCATGACGGACGCGAGGGGTATACTCGTGTATGCCCAACTGTCGTAAGACACGCCGGCATGTGCTCCTTCACGATGTCCAGGTGTATCAATGGACACCGCGACATCCAAACCCCCGACACGCCCTACGAAGGCCGGCAAAACCATCTAATATAGCAAAATACACAGTACGCGTCCATATAAATAGCCGCATAACATATACATACAAATCGCTGATCACCAAGTCGAAAAGACGTTTAATTAAATTATTAATGTAAATTTAAATTGTTTTACCGCATCGTCCGCCACTGTCGATCCCGAATGGTAGAATACCGTGGCGCATATCCACATCCCGATCAAAACCCGCCGTCCACCTCCCTCGCATAAGGCATGTCAATGTCGAGGCGATGCCTAGGCGACGGCCGAAAAGGCGCATCCTCTCCCATGCCCATAGCCGTATCGATATTAGAAAATACGATTTTTAAGTCGTCTTTTCAAGCAGTTTTGTCTACATTAAAGGAAGGCATATTTAAAATATTACCCGGAGAACAAGAAAAATCCACACACATCCGTGACAACTCCAATAAACGCCGCACGACATCGTAAAGATACGCCAAAACCCCCCCCAGCCGTAGTCCCAAAGGTCCGATGCTCCAAGAAAACCAAATAACGTAGGCCGACAAAGGCACTGGATGAATCTTGAACAAGATGCCCCCGAATATAATAGCGTATACAAACGGCATGACGATCAACGGCGTCCGCGGGGTGCCGTCATCAACCGGATCAAGACCCTCCAAAAAGTGCGAGTGCACTAATCCGAACCCGACTGCGTCCCGACATCCGGCCACGGGCAACAGTAACGAAGTGGGCGAGCCTAGTCAACTACGTCGCCCATGTCCCATCTGGAGGAGGCTCGTACCGAAAGGTATAACGGCTCTCCATCTACCCGCAAACCAAATAGGGACCTCCACATTCTCAAGTTGTACCGTGGCCTCTGCGGTGCGAAGATGGAAGGTATGTCTCTGCCCCACCGCTCAACCATGGCCGTGATGAGCGCCCAATCATCTTGTACTCGACCAACGGACACGCAACGGTAGATGCGCCCCCGAAACAATATCTCCAAGACGCGAGGGGGTGGGGGGTGCTCGCGTAAAGAGACCCAAGCTCTGCGTAGCCTACGGGGGGAGCTAGTAGATATCCCTATAGTACCGACCCATAATAAGTCGATCTATGATTGTCTTGTAAGACAATGCGATCTATCGAGAGGGGTCCGGTGAACGGAGGGCCCGCGTGAGCATCGGGCCCGGGGGAACATCGGGCCCGGGGGAACATTCGGATCCATGAAAGAGTCCGATCCGTACAAAACTAAATTAGTCATTATTCTTGAAATGAAAGATAAATTATATTAACTAATTAATAATTTGTAGAATATGTGAATTATATATATTATATCTTTTGAATAATTAATATGGATATGCAAAAATTTAATATGTGATAGTAAGGACACATATGTGATGGCAAAGACTTTTGAGAATCATCTTAAGTTAATTAGTTTGAGAATCGAAATTCGGCGGTAATATTTGTTTAGAACTTTATTTTGAATAGAAAAACTTTAACTATTCTTTTTTAGATAATCTTTTTTTATTTAACATATATATATATATCACGCTTTTAAAATTATATAGATAACAATTCATAATCATTTACAACTTATCTGGATGGTTGTTATATTGTATTATATTATGTTGTTAATTGAAATACAATGTTTGTTTTGATTGTTACTTTTCCTACAAACTTTACATTTTTATCGTTAACTTATGTATTTATGAAAAGAAGAACTTTAACTATTCTTTTTTAGATAATCTTTTTTTATTTAACATATATATATTCACGCTTTTAAAATTATATAGATAACAATTCATAATCATTTACAACTTATCTGGATGGTTGTTACCTATTGTATTATATTATGTTGTTAATTTAAATACAATGTTTGTTTTGATTGTTACTTTTCCTACAAACTTTACATTTTTATCGTTAACTTATGTATTTATGAAAAGAAGAACTTTAACTATTCTTTTTTAGATAATCTTTTTTTATTTAACATATATATATTCACGCTTTTAAAATTATATAGATAACAATTCATAATCATTTACAACTTATCTGGATGGTTGTTACCTATTGTATTATATTATGTTGTTAATTTAAATACAATGTTTGTTTTGATTGTTACTTTTTTTAGATAATTTTTATGTAACGACGAAAGGTCTATTTTACGTAATCATTGATTTGGTCCTATACAATATGACACAATACGAAAAATGTCAAAATAATACATAACAATCATCCAATCAAAGTGTTAACAACATAATAATTCATTACCATTCAATTTCTTTCAATTCATACACAATATTTAACAACTAATAAATTCATAATTAATATTTAACAAAATAATAATTCATTAACAATTCATAAATAATTAACAAATTATCAACTCATAAACATATAACAAATTAACACTTCATAAACATTTAATAAATTAACAATGCATAAATATTTAACAAATATTGAATTAAACCAAAAAAAAAAAAAATCGGAACGTGGCTTGCCACCATTGATCGAAAAAAAGAACAAAAAAAAATTGTTTTTTTTTTTTTTAAAACATAGCAAGGATTAAATGTTAAGCATGCTTAGAATATAATGTATATAACAAAATAATAACAAAAGTTCATAATAAAAAACCTTAATCGAAGATTTTTTGTAGAGTTATTTAATCGAGTTCTCTACGCCGCTTTTCTCCAAAATTTGAACTTAGAATCTTGCTCCTCGACTTGAATATACGAGAATCTAAACTTTCCGGACGAAATTTAATAGAAAGTGACGTTTTTTTTGGAAGTGGGACCACCTCTTTTTTTTCGTCAATGGCCGTTTCTTTTTTTTTCAACCTTTGGAGGGGGCCGGTGGTGGAACCCGATCGTTTATGTTGATGACTATAACGCGATTTTTATTTGCGTTATATCGTAACGCAAGATAAAAAATGCGCTATGGCACACGAGAAAAGTCCCAAATATTGCGCTAAATCACTTAACGGAACCGATTCTGAAGTTAAGTGATTTAGCGCGAAGAAATATAACGCTAAAGGTATATTGGTAACATTTTTTTTTGTTGGGGTATTTTGGTTAAAAAAAAATTTTTTTGCATTATTTTTGTTCCGGACCCATAAAAGATTTACTACCACCTATACGCAATGCAAATCATATTAGCATTATCTTGTAGCCCCTATAGCAGCCTATTAGCTACTACGTGTATATATATATGTTTTTTGGCACAAATTTGATAGGACTAGTGCTAAGAGCAGACAAAGTAAATGACAAGATAAAGATACTTAAATCACTAAAAAATATATTGTTATAGAATAAAATAGCATAAATTAATGGTTGCTCCCAAAATGCCAACAATAGTTATAGATTGACTAATTGGTCATAGAGACAAGAAAAGTTCATTAAGTATATATTTAGAATTGATGTAGTTGCCCTAGTTGCAAGTATGTACCTCAATTGCACAACAAAATATTGTGCATCTATTTTGAAGGCCGTGAAACCTAGAACATCTTTTTAAATTAGTCTATTTTTTCTACTAATTAGGCACCCCCCCAAAATTTGAAGGATACCTTAAAATTGAATTTGAATGCAATGGGATATAATTATACGATTTGGACGGTTTATTTGATGGTGAAAGTGATATCAATTGAGGGGGAACAATTATACCCTCAAAATCTCAAAGGGGAGACGAGAATTGTTGATAATTACATGGTATAATTATCATGCGATTTTTTGAGCTCTCTTTTATTCGTCTCTCTATTTTAATTGATATGTATTATTTTCCTCTTTGTCTATTAAAAAAGAATATCATTTTCTATAAGTAACTCTATAATTTAAAACTCCATACGACATGTTTAAGATCATAAGATCCAAATGACATTTTGGTATATGTTGTACACATATTAGTTTAAGACTACAAAATTCAAAAGTCTTCCTTATTCTCCTAAAGTTCATGCCTAATCAAACTAGTAAGTGTTAATAACACTTTTGCTGGTTCAGTTAGTGATATATTCTGGTTCTAACCTTTTGATATCTGCTTAGCACACTTGGACTTTCACTTTATTGAAGCATGTACGTTTTATCCATTTTCTTGTTAATATCATAAATTTATCACGATTACCGATTGTTCCACTATTTGTTATTCATATGTTATGTTAAGCTAGGGCCAAATATACCCCTGTACTATTGGAAAAGAACTAAATATACCACTTACGTTATCTTTCACGGTCGAATATCACACTGCCTAGTTATCTTTGAGGCGCAATTATCGCACTTTGTTTTAAAGGACACGTGTCATAATTTTAGTGGTATATTTTAACTGTCTCCTAATTAATTAAAAATTGAGGCAAGCTCAGCCGCCGTTGCCACCATCCGTCGTCCCTATTGTCGAGCGCCAGTTAACATTTATGTTCAATCTTACAAAGTTACCGTCATTAGTACATTTAACCTTTTTTATTGGCAACGAAGGCGACATGTAGCACACTATTCCTCCCAACCTTTTCAACTGCTTCCTTTTCATTCTTAGGCCAATCAGTGTTCAATAAAATCAGCTTCAATGGGCTCAAAATTTAGAATGGTTTTGTGGGTTTTCGAAACAGAAGCAAACTTCGGTAAGCACAAGACACCTGAACTGTTACCATGGAACAAAATGGTGTCGTTACGGTGGATTTGGGTAAATCAGAGAATTATTTTTAGGTTGAGTTTTTTATTTGGCGGTAGTAAGAAGAGCATGGCGCGACGGTGACATTGACGATGGAGGAGGGTGGCGTTGAATATGTTTTTAACTAGCACCGGCTATCGGCAACGGCGACGGCGACAACGGCTGAGCTTGCCTCAATTTTTAATTAATTAGGAGACAGTTAAAATAGGCCAATAAAATTATGACACGCGTCCTCCGTTAAAATGAAGGGTATAATTGTGCCCAAAGTATAACGGTAGGGGTATATTTGACCCAAAGTATAACGAGGGGTATATTTGACCCTTTTCCAATAGTACAGAGGTATATTTGGCCCTTTTCTGATTCATATTTGACAGTAATAATAGTTCTCATAATTAATAGTCCAAATTCAATATATTTCTTATATAAAAGGATCAAAAATAAATATTTCAGTTAATTGAAGGTTAAGTGTACTTTTTCAAATGTCACCGTGACTAAAATTAAAATTTATCAATTAAAAAGTGGCCAAAAATACTACCATTCCACTAGCGGTGTTCATGGGTCAGTTGGGTCGATTTTGGTTAGAACTAAAATCAAATTAATTTAGCCGGTTTTTTAATTATTAAAACCAAACAAAACCAAACATAATACATATCCATTGATTTGGTAGTTGTCAGTTTAATTCAGTTTGCATCGGTTTTTCGGTTTTTAAGAAATTTAATGGTATTTCTCTCTTCCATTTTTTCTTTCCTACCACTAGGAAAGACTTTTTCATTCTTTTTCAACTTATTATCAGTTATTACACTTTTATTGTGGGAGTTATGAATTATGGAGAAAATGTCTTAAGATCTATAAGCTTAAATCAAGTGAATAAAGTTTATAAGTACAACTTTATTTAGGTAAATGTCATAGTTGTTTCTTTGAATAAATGAGTTAGGAATAAATGAGTTTGGATTTATGAATTTTTTTAAGAAATGAGCTTAAGATGTAAAGTTTATTAGCCTAATAGAAATTAAAAAAAAAAAAAGTTGATGAAGAAATAATCAAAGTACTTAAATTATTTATCAATATTAATACATTGTTATTTAATTTATGATTTTCTACTCTACTTTTATCGTCATATACTCTAGAAATTGCATGAACTTTTTTACTAGAACGGGACATATATAGTTAATTAATACGAGTATAAGATCCATCGCAGTTAATTATCTTTCAATTCTTCTTTCATTGATCTATTTAATTTTAATTTTATTTATCTATCATTTTTTATTTTAATAAACAATAATATATAGACAAAAAATCAGAAAAACGAAACATTCTAAATTATGTATCTAATAATGACATACCATCATATATCTCACCTTAAGAAAAATCACAAAAATGCTTTAAAACCAGTGTTCCTCATGTGGTCTAGTATTTTTATCATCGATATCACTTACTAGTAATTATAAAAATTGTGTATATTATTTTGTCGGTTTTGTTCGATTTTTTCTTTGGTTTGTTTTTAATAAAATCAATCCAAATCAAATATTGTCGTTTTTAAAAAAAAAAAAAAAATCCAAACCAAACCAAAGCCGAACAACTATTGATTTATTTAATCGGTTTGGTTTGATTTGCGATTTGGATCGGTTTTTAACCAAACCGTGAAACACCCCTACATCCCACTATATTCGTTACTAGTTTGGTAATATCAATGTTTGACAGCGAAAAGCAACCAAAACATTCGAAGTGGTAAGTTTTGCAATCTTAGAATTATAAATTTGCTAATTATTAGTTTACTAATTTCATGACAAAACTTGTGAATTTAGTTACTTGAATCACAATGTTGCATAGAATATACAAATCCTTATCTTTTTAACCAAAAAATAATGAAAGTGAAGGAGTAGATTTCCTAGCTAACTACTCATTGATGTAAATATCACTCATGCACGTATTACTAAACTTCTGAAATTCTGAAATTGTCATTTAATTTACAAAATTACAAAATTTGTAAGTTAGATAATTATGTGAGAAATTCGAATATTAGTGGGTGACATTTGTCGCGCCATCTTTTACGGCATTGAAAAGTTGATTTTCTGAGAAGATCCGATTAAATTAAATTACTTTATTGTTACAGAAAATTCAAAAGAGATTTTACCGTGTTATTTTTGTAACTCAACCATTTAAGTAATTAACTCATTAAACCAATACTAGAAAAACGCCACAATAGCTTATTGAGTAATTTAGTTAAAATTGACATATACTCATGTTTAGTGGTTTGACTATCGCTTTTATTCGACGACAATAATTGGTTCTAGTCATATACATTCTCTTTTCTTCTTATTCTTTTTCTAAATTGATGAGATCAATAAACTGCTAACTACTTCTGTATTTGAACACCAAAAATCCCTTATTAAGACATTACTTAAATGGAATTTTAATTTGGAGGTCATTTAGCTGTTAATTGATTGATTATCGAGTTTTCTCATGAACTAGAAATTAATTCTTTTCTTTCCCTGTTTTTTAAATCTTGAAATGCATATAAAGGCACAAATAGTTAGACGAAGACTACATAACATACGTTTTTCAATTAAGTGGACCCCAAAATATGACATGAAATTAATAAAAGATCAATCCCCAGATAATAACAATGCCTAGAATCATTAAAGCTTCTTTTTTTATTTTAATGTAAACTTTAAGCTTATTTAATTATATATATTTTTCTTGATTAGGTCTGACTTAAGCACACACTTACCCACAAGCAAGACAATAGGGTGGCATAATAAGCATCACATGCATCACTTTTTCAACAAGTATTTGAGTGGGCGTTTGAGTGCTTCTTGTTCATATCTTAATCTTAAATTAACTCATATTTTAAAATTTAATAAAGATTCAAGTTATATACACAACCAGCATAAAAAAATCGTGATAATTTCATTTCAATTTAACCAATTATAGCGAATTATTATTCTATTTTCTTAGATTAACATATAAGACTTGCTTTAAAGACCTACAAATTTATTATAGTTCAAATTAACCGGCCGAAGTGCACATGTATCCGATTTTGGAATCACTATTTTTAAGTCATAATTGCAGCGCGTAAAAATTTGCAAGTCTAATCATTTCGATACACCTTTAGACACGCGGTATCTGAAGTTTAATATGGCTGAACTTCTGGCACTTATTGCTGAAGTTCAAGGGTTTTTTCTTGAAGTTTTATGTGGCTGAATTCAGTCATTTTTAACTATACTTTAACATGTTTTTGCTAGAATTTCAAGTAGAAATACCTAAACTTCAGCTACATGGTGACATCATATGTATGAAGTTCTTACGAAGTGGATAACTGTGCAAAAAAATTCAAAAACTTCGTACATTTTAAATAGTGGTATCCAAGTAGGCTACGGTACTCCGTAAAAGTTTACAATTTTACCGGATATGTAAAAATTCTCCACACAATCAAAAAGCAGAACTTAAACTCATTTAATTAATTTTAGTTTTAAATTAATTTCCCCCCTTTTTGGAATTAGTGAGGATGGATTATTTAAATAGTAGACATCGCTTTTAATAAGGCTAACTACTTATGAAGAAAGAGAGTGAATTAGGGTTGTTCCTTTTTGACTTATTATCTCTTTCTTCCCCAAATTAAGCTGATTGCTGATTAAAACACTGGACTGTTAGTATTTTAATTGAAAATTTCAACTTCTTTATTGGAATTAGACCACCCACTCCTTATGGGATTACACCAAAACTCAACGAACTTATTGGATTTTTCAGTTTGATTTCTCAATTTAATTAAAAAAAAAAAACATATGGTATATAACGGCCATATCTCTATGATTGAGCTCCTCTTTTCTTACTAGTTTATTAATTTTTTATTTTATTTATTTTTATTTGTTGTCATATCTTGGTCACTTCTTTTTCTAATTGCTTTTCATGATTTTCTAACCTTTTGGTGTTCTTTTATATACCTATCTTGCTTTGGTCCAAATTTTAGTTGGAATCTAAAGTATATTCCCAATTATATTTTAGTTTCTTATGGTCCTTTTGCCCTATGTGACAGCGTAGTTTATTTTACCGATTTCGATATCGTATTAGGGTCCGATACCAAAAATATGTTGAAAATAATGCGCTCCCCAACTGAGATTACATTAATTAATGCTTTATAAAGAAACTAAAATCCCATATTCTAAAGAGTTTTGACAAAAGCATAATGTAAATAGCTCTGAATTCATATTAATACTATCACTTTACCACTTTTACTTGCCCAGCATTTTAAAAATAGAGTCCCACTTTAGCATATTAAGAAAAGATAAAAAAATTTCTTGTTTTACCATTAACATTAATTACTCATTTTGCAAGTCTATTGAGACTATACTCCAATTAATATGAATATTATGCTAAAATATATATACTCCAATTATTATGTAGCACCTACTGTACTTCATCACCCCTTTTTGGGTAAATACAAACATAAATAGGTTGTGGAGCCTGAATAAAATTGTAGATCTATCAAATATCTTTCAGGATCAACTTGGATTTCATAAAAACGGAATTTTGTACAAAAGATATGCTAAAACTTCCTAGCAGTTGTCCAATTGTAAAAGCAGGTTTAGCACTTACGCTTAAGAGAGGGTAGCTTGTGATTCAACAAGAACAATTCTTGTTGGTTGATTTAGTTGAAGAAGCTGAAGGTTTTTGGTGTAATATTTCTGATGATAAGAAGGAGAGTGGATTGGAGTTTTCTTTGGCATGAAGGAATTAAAATAAGAGGTGCTTTGGGAAAAGGTATGTCACAAAAGTAATATATAATACTTTGGATAAATATGAAAAAGTAGCTACTTTGAAATACTAAATATCTATTCCATTTCTTAATTTACTTAAGATAATAATAGTAGGAGTAGTTTATATAACTACACCATAACACTTTAAACAAGTTCCAAATATCATCAAATTCACATTTTAGGAAATGCTGGTAAAATATATACCCTTACTATCAAGATATAATCAATCGAAAATTTAAGTGTTAGTTTAAAAATTTCGGGATGTTACAACTCTCTTTCCCTTAAGAAATTTCGTCCCGAAGTTTACCTTATACCAGTCTTGAAAAGGCATTGCAACCAAGTCTACAGAGAAAATTAGATTTTGAATCATGAAAGGATAAGCTTTATAAACCTAAGCAACAACAACTTTGGTGACCCAAAAGATTTCCGACAGTACATCAAAATCAAGTATCGCAAATATCACACCTCTAAAAAATGCAAGTGATGAGAAATATAATAGTTTGAGGTAACATAGATCAACATCCTCATTAGCTCTATTAAAGGGGAGGCCATGTCTAATATCCTATGTAAGAGAAGATCACATTGCGTTAGGGACATGTACATGATGCATATGAACAATACACGTAACAAAACATGTGTTGAAAAGAAACGAGTAACAAAAGTCACAACAAAAGCCTAAAACACAAATCTGGTCCCATATAAAACATGCCCCCCCGACTTTATCACCCCTTTTTTGGGGAAAAACAAACATGATAAAATTTTACCTAAGTCGAATTTT
>NC_081346.1:71952371-72146878 GCF_029784015.1 Lycium ferocissimum | reverse complement strand
AAATTTTTAAAATGTTATAAGCCTTAAAGAAAAAGTCCCAATCTTTTCATGCGTCCTTATGAGCGAATTACGATTAAGTGATTTAGCGATGCGCTAAGGGTATATTGGTAACATTTTTTTTTTGTTGGGGTATTTTGGTTAAAAAAAAATTTTTTTTGCATTATTTTTATTTAGGACCCATAAAGATTTACTACCACCTATACGCAATGCAAATCATATTAGCATTATCTTGTAGCCCCCTATAGCAGCCTATTAGCTACTACGTGTATATATATATTGTTTTTTGGCACAAATTTGATAGGACTAGTGCTAAGAGCAGACAAAGTAAATGACAAGATAAAGATACTTAAATCACTAAAAAAATATATTGTTATAGAATAAAATAGCATAAATTAATGGTTGCTCCCCAAAATGCCAACAATAGTTATAGATTGACTAATTGGTCATAGAGACAAGAAAAGTTCATTAAGTATATGTTTAGAATTGATGTAGTTGCCTAGTTACAATTTATGGTACTCAATTGCACAACAAAATATTGTGCATCTATTTTGAAGGCTGTGAAACCTAGAACATCTTTTTAAATTAATTCTATTTTTTCTACTAATTAGGCACCCCCAAAATTTGAAGGATACCTTAAAATTGAATTTGAATGCAATGGGATATAATTATACGATTTGGACGGTTTATTTGATGGTGAAAGTGATATCAATTGAGGGGGAACAATTATACCCTCAAAATCTCAAAGGGGAGACGAGAATTGTTGATAATTACATGGTATAATTATCATGCGATTTTTTGAGTTCTCTTTTATTAAATCTCTATTTTAATTGATATGTATTATTTTCCTCTTTGCTATTATTAAAAAAGTTAATATCATTTTCTATAAAGTTAACTCTATAATTTAAAACCCATACTATTACGTGTTAAGATCATAAGATCCAAATGACATTTTGGTATATGTTGTAATATTGATTTAACACTACAAAAATTCAAAAGTTCAACTTATTCTCCTAAAGTTCATGCCTAATCAAACTAGTAAGTGTATAACACTTTTAACCGTTGAATAGTGATATATTCGTTCTAACCTTTTGATATCTCAACAATACCTAATTTTCAACTTTATGAAGCATATACGTTTTATCCATTTTCTTGTTAATATCATAAATTTATCACGATTACCGATTGTTCCACTATTTGTTATTCATATGTTATGTTAAGCTAGGCCAAATATACCCCCGTACTATTGGAAAGATAACTAAATATCCTTCGTTATACTTTCTGATCAAATATCATATACCAAGCATATATCATCTAAGACAATTATACCTTTTGTTTTAAAGGACACGGTCATAATTTTAGTGGTATATTTAATTGCCTCCTTAATTAATTAAAAATTGAGGCAAGCCTTAGCCGCCGTTGCCACCACATCCGTCGTCCCTATTGTCGAGCGCCAGTTAACATTTATGTTCAATCTTACAAAGTTACCGTCATTAGTACATTTAACCTTTTTTATTGGCAACGAAGGCGACATGTAGCACACTATTCCTCCCAACCTTTTCAACTGCTTCCTTTTCATTCTTAGGCCAATCAGTGTTCAATAAAATCAGCTTCAATGGGCTCAAAATTTAGAATGGTTTTGTGGGTTTTCGAAACAGAAGCAAACTTCGGTAAGCACAGACACCTGAACTGTTACCATGGAACAAAATGGTGTCGTTACGGTGGATTTGGGTAAATCAGGAGAGAATTATTTTAGGTTGAGTTTTTATTTGGCGGTAGTAAGAAGAGCATGGCGCGACGGTGACATTGACGATGGAGGAGGGTGGCGTTGAATATGTTTTTAACTAGCACCGGCTATCGGCAACGGCGACGGCGACAACGGCTGAGCTTGCCTCAATTTTTAATTAATTGGAGACAGTTAAAATAGCTAATAAAATTATGACACGCGTCATAGTTAAAATGAAGGGATAATCGCTACCAAAGATAACTAAGATGATATTCGACTCAAAGATAAAGTATATGAGATATTTGACTTCTTTCAATAGTACAGAAGATATTTGCCCTTTTAGGATTCATATTTGACAAGAATAATAGTTCTCATAATTAATAGTCCAAATTCAATATATTTCTTATAAAAGGATCAAAATAAATATTTGCCAATCGAAGGTTAAGTGTACTTTTTCAAATGTCACCGGTGACTAAAATTAAAATTTATCAATTAAAAAGTAGCCTAAAATACTACCATTCCACTAGCTGTGTTCACAAGTCACTGGGTCGATTTTGGTTAGAACTAAAATCAAATTAATTTAAGCCGGTTTTTTAATTATTACCAAACAAACCAAACATAATACATATCCATTGATTTGGTAGTTGTCCAGTTTAATTCGATTTTGCATAGGTTTTTTCGGTTTTTAAGAAATTTAATGGTATTTCTCTTCCATTTTTTCTTTCCTACCACTAGGAAAGACTTTTTCATTCTTTTTCAACTTATTATCGTTATTTACACTTTTATTGTGGGAGTTATGAATTATGGAGAAAATGTCTTAAGATCTATAAGCTTAAATCAAGTGAATAAAGTTTATAAGTACAACTTTATTTAGGTAAATGTCATAGTTGTTTCTTTGAATAAATGAGTTAGGGAATAAATGAGTTTGGATTTATGAATTTTTTTAAGAAATGAGCTTAAGATGTAAAGTTTATTAGCCTAATAGAAATTAAAAAAAAAAAAGTTGATGAAGAAATAATCAAAGTACTTAAATTATTTATCAATATTAATACATTGTTATTTAATTTATGATTTTCTACTCTACTTTTATCGTCATATACTCTAGAAATTGCATGAACTTTTTTTACTAGAACAGGACATATATAGTTAATTAATACAGGTATAAGATCCATCGCAGTTAATTATCTTTCAATTCTTCTTTCATTGATCTATTTAATTTTAATTTTATTTATCTATCATTTTTTATTTTAATAAACAATATATATAGACAAAAATCGAAAAACGAAACATTCTAAATTATGTATCTAATAATGACATACCATCATATATCTCACCTTAAGAAAAATCACAAAATGCTTTAAAACCAGTGTTCCTCATGTGGTCTAGTATTTTTATCATCGATATCACTTACTAGTAATTATAAAAATTGTGTATATTATTTTGTCGGTTTTGTTCGATTTTTTCTTTGGTTTGTTTTTAATAAAATCAATCCAAATCAAATATTGTCGTTTTTAAAAAAAAAAAAAAAAAATACAAACCAAACCAAAGCCGAACAACTATTGATTTATTTAATCGGTTTGGTTTGATTTGCGATTTGGATCGGTTTTTAACCAAACCGTGAACACCCCTACATCCCACTATATTCGTTACTAGTTTGGTAATATCAATGTTTGACAGCGAAAAGCAACCAAAACATTCGAAGTGGTAAGTTTTGCAATCTTAGAATTATAAATTTGCTAATTATTAGTTTACTAATTTCATGACAAAACTTGTGAATTTAGTTACTTGAATCACAATGTTGCATAGAATATACAAATCTTTATCTTTTTAACCAAAAAATAATGAAAGTGAAGGAGTAGATTTCCTAGCTAACTACTCATTGATGTAAATATCACCATGCACGTATTACTAAACTTCTGAAATTCTGAAATTGTCATTTAATTTACAAAATTACAAAATTTGTAAGTTAGATAATTATGTGAGAAATTGAATATTAGTGGGTGACATTTGTCAAACATCTTTCTCGGCATTGAAAAGTTGATTTTCTCGAGAAGATCCGATTAAATTAAATTACTTTATTGTTACAACGGAGAAAATTAAAAGAGATTTTACCGTGTTATTTTTGTAACTTCAACCATTTAAGTAATTAACTCATTAAACCAATACTAGAAAAACGCCACAATAGCTTATTGAGTAATTTAGTTAAAATTGACATATACTCATGTTTAGTGGTTTGACTATCGCTTTTATTCGACGACAATAATTGGTTCTAGTCATATACATTCTCTTTTCTTCTTATTCTTTTTTCTAAATTGATGAGATCAATAAACTGCTAACTACTTCTGTATTTGAACACCAAAATCCCTTATTAAGACATTACTTAAATGGAATTTTAATTTGGAGGTCATTTAGCTGTTAATTGATTGATTATCGAGTTTTCTCATGAACTAGAAATTAATTCTTTTCTTTCCCTGTTTTTTAAATCTTGAAATGCATATAAAGGCACAAATAGTTAGACGAAGACTACATAACATACGTTTTTCAATTAAGTGGACCCCAAAATATGACATGAAATTAATAAAAGATCAATCCCCAGATAATAACAATGCCTAGAATCATTAAAGCTTCTTTTTTATTTTAATGTAAACTTTAAGCTTATTTAATTATATATATTTTTCTTGATTAGGTCTGACTTAAGCACACTTACCCACAAGCAAGACAATAGGGTGGCATAATAAGCATCACATGCATCACTTTTTCAACAAGTATTTGAGTGGGCGTTTGAGTGCTTCTTGTTCATATCTTAATCTTAAATTAACTCATATTTTAAAATTTAATAAAGATTCAAGTTATATACACAACCAGCATAAAAAATCGTGATAATTTCATTTCAATTTAACCAATTATAGCGAATTATTATTCTATTTTCTTAGATTAACATATAAGACTTGCTTTAAAGACCTACAAATTTATTATAGTTCAAATTAACCGGCCGAAGTGCACATGTATCCGATTTTGGAATCACTATTTTTAAGTCATAATTATAAAAAAACGCAGTAAAAATTTGCAAGTCTAATCATTTCGATACACCTTTTTATACGCGGTATCCAAGTTTAATATGGTACCAACACGGCACTTATTCTTAAGTTCGAGGGTTTTTTCTTGAAGTTTTATGTGGCTGAATTCAGTCATTTTTAACTATACTTTAACATGTTTTTGCTAGAATTTCAAGTAGAAATACCTAAACTTCAGCTACATGAAACTGACATCATATGTATGAAGTTCTTACGAAGTGGATAACTGTGCAAAAAAATTCAAAAACTTCGTACATTTTAAATAGTGGTATCCAAGTAGGCTACGGTACTCGTAAAAGTTTACAATTTTGTTGATATGTAAAATTCTCCACACAATCAAAAAGCAGAACTTAAACTCATTTAATTAATTTTAGTTTTAAATTAATTTCCCCCCTTTTTGGAATTAGTGAGGATGGATTATTTAAATAGTAGACATCGCTTTTAATAAGGCTAACTACTTATGAAGAAAGAGAGTGAATTAGGGTTGTTCCTTTTTGACTTATTATCTCTTTCTTCCCAAATTAAGCTGATTGCTGATTAAAACACTGGACTGTTAGTATTTTAATTGAAAATTTCAACTTCTTTATTGGAATTAGACCACCCACTCCTTATGGGGATTACACCAAAACTCAACGAACTTATTGGATTTTTCAGTTTGATTTCTCAATTTAATTAAAAAAAAAAAACATATGGTATATAACGGCCATATCTCTATGATTGAGCTCCTCTTTTCTTACTAGTTTATTAATTTTTTTATTTTATTTATTTTTATTTGTTGTCATATCTTGGTCACTTCTTTTTCTAATTGCTTTTCATGATTTTTTCTAACCTTTTGGTGTTCTTTTATATACCTATCTTGCTTTGGTCCAAATTTTAGTTGGAATCTAAAGTATATTCCCAATTATATTTTAGTTTCTTATGGTCCTTTTGCCCTATGTGACAGCGTAGTTTATTTTAACGATTTCGATATCGTATTAGGTCCGATACCAAAAAAATATGTTGAAAATAATGTGCTCCCAACTGAGATTACATTAATTAATGCTTTATAAAGAAACTAAAATCCCATATTCTAAAGAGTTTTGACAAAAGCATAATGTAAATAGCTCTGAATTCATATTAATACTCTCTCTGTTCACTTTTACTTGCCCGCTATTTTAAAAATAGAGTCCACTTTAGCATATTAAGAAAAGATAAAAAAATTTCTTGTTTTACCATTAACATTAATTACTCATTTTGCAAGTCTATTGAGACTACACACCAATTAATATGAATATTATGGTAAAATATATATACTCCAATTATTATGTAGCACCTACCCTGTACTTCATCACCCCTTTTTGGGTAAATACAAACATAAATAGGTTGTGGAGCCTGAATAAAATTGTAGATCTATCAAATATCTTTCCAGATCAACTTGGTTCACTTAAAACGGAATTTTGTACAAGGAGATATGCTAAAACTTCTAACAGTTGTCCAGTGTAAAAACGGGTTTAGCAACTTACCACAAAAGAGAGGAGTAGCTTGTGATTCAACAAGAACAATTCTTGTTGGTTGATTTAGTTGAAGAAGCTGAAGGTTTTTGGTGTAATATTTCTGATGATAAGAAGGAGAGCTAGACGAGTTTTCTTTGGCATGAAGGAATTAAAATAAAGAGTGCTTTGGAAATAAGATATGCTAAAAAAGTAATATATAATACTTTGGATAAATATGAAAAAGTAGCTGCCCAAAATACTAAATATCTATTCCATTTCTTAATTTACTTAAGATAATAATAGTAGGAGTAGTTTATATAACTACACCATAACACTTTAAACAAGTTCCAAATATCATCAAATTCACATTTAGGAAATGCGAAGTAAAATATACCCTTACTATCAAGATATAATCAATCGAAAATTTAAGTGTTAGTTTAAAAATTTCGGGATGTTACAACTCTCTTTCCCTTAAGAAATTTCGTCCCGAAGTTTACCTTATACCAGTCTTGAAAAGGCATTGCAACCAAGTCTACAGAGAAAATTAGATTTTGAATCATGAAAGGATAAGCTTTATAAACTCGGTTAACAACAACCTGGTGACCCAAAAGATTTCCGACAAGCACATCAAAATCAAGTATCGCAAATATCACACCTCTAAAAAATGCAAGTGATGAGAAATATAATAGTTTGCAGAACATAGATCAACATCCTCATTAGCTCTATTAAAGAGGAGGCCATGTCTAATATCCTATAGAAGAGAAGATCACATTGCATTAGGGACATGTACATGATGCATATGAACAATACACGTAACAAAACATGTTGAAAAGAAACGAGTATACCAGCAAGTCACAACAAAAGTCCTAGAATCACAAATCTAAGGCTCTGATACCAAAACTTATAGCGCCTGCCCTGTACTTCATCACCCCTTTTTGGGTAAATACAAACATAGATAGGTTGTGGAGCCTGAATAAAAGTTGTAGATCTATCAAATAGGTTGTGGAGCCTGAATAAAAGTTATAGATCTATCAAATACCTTTCCAGATCAACTTGGCTCGCTTAAAACGAAAGACGAGTGAGTTACTTGCTAAAACTTCTAACGTTTGTCCGTTGTAAAAACGGGTTTAGCAACTTACCACAAAAAGAGAGGGTAGTTTTGTGATTCAACAAGAACAATTTTGTTGTTATTTAGTCAAGGTTCAAAGGTTTTTGGTGTAATATTTCGATGATAAGAAGGAGAGTGGATTGGAGCTTTTAAACGGGGCGGAATTAAAATAAGAGGTGCTTTGGGAAAAGGTATACAAAAGTAATATATAATACTTTGGATAAATATGAAAAAGTATTTCGCTTCAAAATACTAAATATCTATTCCATTTCTTAATTTACTTAAGATAATAATAGTAGGAGTAGTTTATATAACTACACCATAACACTTTAAACAAGTTCCAAATATCATCAAATTCACATTTAGGAAATGCGAAGTAAAATATACCCTGACTATCAAGATATGGTCAATAAAAAATTCAAGTGTTAGTTTAAAAAATTCGGGGTGTTACATATTAATTCTTAAAAGGCCTGCGAAGTCAACAATGGACGGGTAAAAATGAATGGAGGGAGTATATAATAACCACATTAATTGTTCAATTGCATAATATATGTTCATGAATAAGATTTTGAAATATTTGAAACAATATTTCAAATAAGTACTTGTTTATCAAACTGTGTTCAACTTTAAAAGTTTTTCAAAGTACAAATTTTGTTTTTATGTCCAAATACAACTTTAACTTTCAAATATCATTTTCGATTTTGATTTCAAATACTATTATCATGGCTCAATAAGAGGTCTTAGGATTCAAGCTTTGAGAAAAAAAAAATCTGTTGATAATTTTACTCCTCAGTGAATTACCAAGCGCAAAGTTAAATTAGTCAGGCAAGTGAAATTCAAATACCGGATACTTAAATAACAATAACAACTATGTGTTATTATGGCTCAATCTCGAACAAGAAAATTGGAATTGACTATATGAACATTCACCAAAAGAAAAAAAAAAACAAGATCTAAAAATTCATTAAATTTACGAGCTAGCATACAAATATCACTGACAAGAGTAAATGACTCTTAGCAAATACTCCCCGTTCCATAATAAGCCTTTTTAGGCTTTTTCAATTTTTTTTTCAAAATAAATGCTTTTTACAGATTTAATACTTTGGGCGGCATTCTTTCAAAATTGCCCTTATTTAAATAATCAAGATTCTATAACTACCTTTTTTTTTCAGGCATTTAATTATGTAAGCACAATTTGATTAGGGATAAGTTAGTAAAAACACTCATAATTTTTTACGAGAGAGCAATTTATAAAGGGGTGTGCATGAGCTAAAATAACCACTTATTATTGAATGGAGGGAGTATAGGACCTAAAATAAGCGTACCAACTTAAATGAAAATAAAAAATAGGTCCAAAAAAGAAAAAAAATGAAAATTCTTGAGTACTTAAAATAGACCCAGATCATTAATTGATCCCCTAACTGAGAGGAAATAAATAAATGTGGATGTACCCTTGTAAGACCCCAAAAAGAGTGGAGTTCTGTAACTACTTTCTCTGCAAATATAAATGTGTTTCCAATTTTCATTAACTCGAGTTGTTATACAACTTCAACTCTATACGTACTTGTCACCGTACTCGCATGATAATTAAATTCCCTCTAATTAATGCACTCCAACTTCTTTTGAGGTCTTAATTTGATTCACATGAATTTATACGAAATACATAGTGTCTAAATTATATAACAGAAAACTTATACGTTTTTCGTGTAGCGAAAGAGGAAAATTAGACCAGAGTTACTAGTCGGTGATGATTATTACGTTATGTTACAGTAACCATCTATGTTACACTTTAACCCTATACTTGTAAGGAGAGCATTAACGGGAGTTCTATCTCAGGTATATTTTAATCCTACACTATAAGTATACTTATGTAGGAAAAACTATGATTATCAGCAATTACTAAAATTTATTAAAGTGAACACTTTTGATCTCCATCAAATATCTGACTATTAGATTCAAGGAAAATCGTGATTTTGTTTCACATACTAATTTTACCTATTCTACAATAATAGACTACTTTTAGAAAGTCAACTCAACTAGAGATTTAAAAACAGATTCATAAGAATTGATTTTTAGTTGATCAAACGAGTTGGATTGACATTTATTGCAAATTATTGAACACATTTTAACTCAAAAAAATTAAAATTGGACGAATAAGACTTATATCCGTTATTCAACCCATTTTAATGTGAAAATTTGACCAACCAGTCCATTATCACAACGGTGTTCTCTAGCTAGTAAAAAATAATAAAAAAGTAAAAATTCTAATGCTTATGATTATCTTAGGCCAAAAAATATGTGTTCTTTCTTCTAGTTTAGCTTAAATGATAACTGACAGGTGTTCAGTGTTGTTAATTACTATCACTATCCCCTGTAACGTAACATATTTTATACTATATACTATTAAAAGTTAACACTATGACCCTTTTGTAGTTTGAAAAAAGAAAGAAAGAAAAGGAAACGTGACGTTTGAATAACGTAAGAAAGACACCACTAGCAATACTTTCAAGATCACAACATTCAGTGACTTTTTTAATATATACTCCCTCCGTCCCATAATAAGTGTCATCTTATCCAAAAATATGCATATTAAAAAATTAATAATGCAATATAAAGTTTACTGAATTATCTCTATATCATAAAAATAAATTATTTTTTCCTCTTGATTAGAGCATGTACAAGTAGTAATTCTTTTGATATTGAGAATCCAACAATATCAAGTTACTATGTGGCTTTTTCAATCATCATTTAGATGTTACTTAACTCGTTAGTTTTTGTCTAAGGGTAGATTTAGAAAAAACTACCCAATTTATGTCTTGATTTCCTAAGATGACACTTATTATGGGATAAATTGTTTTGGCTAGAGTGACACTTATTATGGGACCGAGGGAGTATGAATTTCTTATCCAATAAAATTATTAGTACACATAAAATAAAACTGAAAGAGTGATAGGAGTAATTAATTGGTTTAGTCTTCAGGCTACTGAATATATAGAGAGAGTATTTTTTTTTTCTTTCTGTTTTAATAGGGAGATAAAACTTTTTCTAAAAAAAAAAAAAATTCTAAAGCTCGAACTTGTGGCCTCTAATTAAGAATCAACAGGTATTAACTATTTATCACCTTACCGCAACATTTAATCATCACATATATGTAACTATCATACTTATGATGTAGTATTTGTTGAACTTCTTTCTTTGATAAGTTTTATGTTTTGAATAGATGATGCTCCATCTGTCTCAAATTAACTGTCGTGATTTCTAAAAATAGTTGTCTTAAAGATTGTTTGTCATTTTAGAAGTGCAAGATAAAATTATTATTTTTTCCATTTTATCCTTAGTAGTAATTGTTTTTGAAGATTACAAAAAAGTAAAAAATTTAATGAACATAAATTATATCTGAAGACATAAATAAGGGTAAAATAGTCATAATCCCCTCTATTTTTTCTTCTTCTTAAGGCACACGACAGATAATTTGAGACGGTGACAGTAATAAATAAAGCAAAATTATAGAACAAAGGGGTGAAATTTTTGGATAAGCAGTAGCAGGGGCTTTGTGGTAAACATACAACTTGGTCAAAATGAGGCAAAAATTTTCAAAAGGTGAAGTTAAGAGACAAAATAGGCGTGAGTGGTGGAAACAAAAGAAGACTTTGTGAAGGGACTTGCAGAAAGTAAGGAAATTAAAGCCTGCAAAATACTTCATTAAATTTATATTCCTTTTTTTTTTTTGTGCTTTTAACCTTTTTTTCCCCCTTTATTTTCTTGCTTTAATTTTTTTAAAAAACAACAAACTGACAGAAGCAAGCTAAACCTGAAAGAATTTGCAGGACAAGTCAGATCCACAGTTTACTTTACTCATGTTTTTAGTAAGGAAAAAAAAAAGCTGAGTCACTGACTTAATTTCTTGCTCTAAACAAAGAAAAAAAAATTATTCCAAGTAGACCTTATTAATGTACTTTAAAAATCTAAATAACTTCAGAATTACTCCCTCGGTTCCAAATTATGTGATCGGAAGACTTCTAAAATATATGATTTTAAGTACGTTAAAACATTCGTGTGTCTAATTTTTCGAAATTTGTTACGTTAAACATGACGTAATATCTAGTTATAAAAACATTCATTATGTTTGAAACGAATTAAAAAGAAAAGTGTGTCACGTGAACGGTAAGGGGAGGGAGTAATATATAATTTAAACCCCACATCTCTATAATAAAACCAATTTAGCCAAATTTTGGATTAATTAATATTTTCAGTACAGTACAGTACTACTATTGGTTATCAGAATTCTTGAATCCAACAAATTTGCTGTCATTTTTTTTTTTTTTTTTAGCTTTCCTTAAAGTATGAAAAAAAATAAGAGGAATCTGCAGATTTTTTGGTGATTTTCTGACAAGTGTTAGTAAATATGCCTAATGCTGATGCTGTGGTATCTTGTATTTGAACCAATTAAAAGTCATTAACTTTTTTTCTTTTTTCTTTTTTAGAGTGTACTAAATGATTTTGGTGGAAGTATGTGGTGTTAATCTGACAAAAAAAAAAAAAAAAAAAAAAAAAAGGAAGAAGCTTAAAGATGATGGAATTTGGACAAAAATGTAGTGGAGATTTGATTAGATCCAACCTGTTTTTATTTTTTTCCTGTAACACAATCATTAGTTGTATTCAACTTAGGGAATTTATTCACCAACTAAGGTTTGAAAAAGTTTTAATTTAACTGTAGTTTTTGGGTCTAAACTCTAAAAGAAGATTTAACATCACAATAGTCAACTTTTAGTTGGTGACCAACATCAATGGTCATTTTTCTCTTTTGAAAATTGTGATTACTATATTCACCTCTCAATAATGAGGTCGTTTGTCAAAATATCTTTTAGCTTTTATAGTAAAACACCGTTATATTGAGCATATAATATAACACAACTTAGGATGTGTTTGATATGGAGGAAAAAAGTATTTTTACAATTTTTTCATGGTTGATGGGTTAAAATATTTTGAAGAACATTTTTGCTCTATAAGAAGCTCTTTAAAAAACTAGAAAATGACTAGTAGAAAAAACAAATTGTATAAGTGGCATTTCATGTTGATTGTTTTGTTCCACCCCGCCTCTTCCCTCTACACCCCCGCCCCTGCAACCCCACCTCCCCAACCCCACTCCATATAGTGTTTGTGAGGATTATATATTTTTTAAGAATACATTTTTCGTGATTTTTTTCCAATGAGAATTAAAAACACATCCTCACTTCAAAACAGTGATACATGTTTGAGAAAAGTGAGACTATAAACAATTATCATATGCTCAAATTTATGCATCTTATATAATTTAACTTTGACCCGTTGGTGGAATTTAATAACATACATGACACATTTCCATCATCCAAGAATTTCTTTTTTTCTTTTGGGGAGAAGCAACCAAGTGGATTGACTCCCAGAAACAGTCAAACAACCAAACAAGTACTATACTCATTAAGGGACACTACCTATGCGTAGAAACAATAAAAAGGGCTAAAATGGTGCTCTGGCAATTAAGAGAGTCTGGAATCAAAATGACCCCAAAAAAATTGAACCAAAATATCCCAACAACAAAAAAAGGTTACAAAAATATCTTTAGCGCAGTAAAGTTCTGTGCTAAAGCACTTAACCGTAACGGTCCCGTTAAGTGATATAGCGCAGTAAATCAATTTTTCTCTCACCTATAGGGCAGTATCTATAGGAGTCCACCATAAATCCCGTCGGGTTCCACCATTGGTCCCTCCAGTGGCAAAAAATAAAAATAGAAAACGCCATTGGAGGCGATACGAAGGTGGTCCCCACATCCAAAAACGTCGTTTTCTATTAAATTTCGTCGGGAAAGTTTAGATTCTCGGTATATTCAAGTCGAAAAGATTCTAAGTTCGAATTTTAAAAAAGCGGCGTACAACTCGATTAAAATAACTCTACAAAAAATCTTCGATTAAAGTTTTCTACTATGAACTTTTGTTATTATTTTGTTATATACATTATATTCTAGGCATGTTTAACATTTAATCCTTGTTATTTTCCAAAAAAAAAAAACAATTTTTTTTTTTGTTCTTGATCGGACTGGGCAGTGGCTTTTGCCACTGTTCCCTTTTTTTTTTTTTTTGTTTAATTCATTATTTGTTAAAATGTTTATGAATTGTTAATTTGTTAAATGTTTATGAATTGTTAATTTGTTATATGAGTTGTTAATTTGTTAATTGTTTATGAATTGTTAATTGTTTATGAATTGTTAATTGTTTATTATTTTGTTAATTGATTATTTGTTAAATATTGATTATGAATTAATTAGTTGTTAAATATTGTTTATGAATTGAAAGAAGTTGATTGGTAATGAATTATTATTTAGTTAACACTTTGTTTGGATGATTGTTATGTATTGTTTCATAATGTATCGTATTGTGTTGTACTGTATAGGACCAAGTCAGTCGTTACATAAAATAGGACCTTTCGTCGTTACATAACGATGGATTTAACGAAACGATACAATAAAATTAAAGTAACAATCAAAGCAAACATTGTATTTAAACTAACAACACAATATAATACAATAGGTAACAACCATCCAAACAAGTTGTAAATGATTATGAATTGTTAATCTATATTATTTTGAAAGCATGAATATATATGTTAAATAAAAAAAGATCATCTAAAAAAGAATAGTTAAAGTTCTTCTTTTCATAAATACATAAGTTAACGATAAAAATGTAAAGTTTGTAGGAAAATATGTGGTCAACGAATATACTCTTTTAGTCTAATTTTATCGTAGTTGTGTTGGCTATTTGGTCAACTAAAAATATATCACATATTCAAAATAGAGTTCTAAACAAATATTATTGCTGAATTTCGATTCCCAAACTAATTAACTTAAAAGTCTTTGCCATCACATAATTCAAAACTAATTAACTTAAAAGTCTTTGCCATCACATATGTGTCCTTACTAGATAACATATTAAATTTACTGCATATTCCATGTTAATTATTCATAAGATATAATACTACATAATTCACATATTCCCTACAAATAATTAATTAGTTAATATAATTTATCTTTCATTTCAAGAATAATGACTAATTTAGTTTGTACATACCGGACTCTTTCATGGATCTGAATGTTCCCCCTGGGCCCGATGATCACCCGGGGCCCACTGATAGATCAGTATTGTCTTTGCAAGACAATCATAGGTCAGATTATTATGGGCCTGTACTATAGGGATATCTACTAGGCTCCGTCCCTGTAGGCTGCAGAGAGAGTGGACTCTTTTACGCGAGCACCCCCCACAGCCTCGCGTCTTGGGGATATTGTTTCGGGGCGGCATCTACCGTTGCGTGTCCGTTAGTCGGGTACAACATAATTGGGCGCTCATCACGGCCATGGTTGAGCGGTGGAAGCCGGAGACACATACCTTCCATCTTCGCACCGGCGAGGCCACGATTACACTTCTGTGATGTGGAGGTCCTCTTTGGATTTGCGGGAGAGCCACTATACACTCGCACGAGCCTCTCCCCGGTCATACGTGGGTGACCGAGTTAACTAGGCTCACCCACTTCGTGCCTGATGTCGCGGCCCAGATATCAGGACAGAGTCGGGTTCAGCTTAGTGCACTCTGCACTTATTTGGAGGGTTTGGATCCGGTTGTGGACGGCACCCCCGCAGACGATGTCGATCGTCGTGCCCGTTTATACCGCTATTATATTCGGGGGCATCTTGTTCCCGAACTCATCGGTGCCTTCGTCGGTTTACGTTATTTGATTTTCTTGGAGCATCCGGACCGCCGGGAGACCACAACCGGGGGCGGTGTCGTTTTTGGCGTATCTTTACAGATGCTTGTGCCGAGCATCTATTGGTGCTGTCAGAGATGTATGTGAATTTTTTGCTCTTCTCCAGGTAATATTTTAAGTGTGCGTTCCTTTAATGTAAACAAACCTCTTGAAACGACGACTTAAAAATCGTATTTTCTAATATCGCTTATAGTTATGGGCGTGGGAGAGGATGCTGCCTTTTCAGCCCGTGCTGTCGGAGGACGCCGTGCGCGTAGAGGACGCGATGCTGCTGCTAGAGGACCTGTTCGTGGAGGACACCATCTGATAGATGAGGCAGATGAGGCCGATCCCATTCCAGAGGATGTTCTAGGTCTAGTCCATCCGCAGCCGTTCCGGCGGTGGCAAACACTCGGGGACTCACCTACGTTTACGCCGGCGTTCCTACTTGCTGAGATACCTGAGTCTTCATCACAGCCGAGCCAGAATGCATACATGGAGGAGCGTGATAACGTCGATTGGGCGGCGTTACGCGCTTCATTAGCTGATGAGCGGCCTGTGAGGAATTTAGAGGGAGCCAGGATTCTTGACTTCGATGAGTTTTGATCTCGGTTAGTATTACAAATACTTATTTGTTCATTTAAATTACTTATTTTAAATATATATGTTATTCATTATTTAGTAATATTTTATATTTTAGGATTCGGCGCCAGCGGGTCCACCAGAGCCACCCACTTAGGCGTTTTCTCATGGGCCTGCCGAGCCAGCGGTGTCTTCCGATGTGACTGTCGAGCCACAGGTAAGCTTTTTATTAAAATTAGTTTTATTCAATATAAGGTCAATATTTAATATACAAATTTGATTATTTAAAGTACTTATTTTAAATATGTATGTTACTTATTATTTCGTTTTTTTCATATTTTAGGATTCGGCGCCAGTGGGTCCGCAGGAGCGACCTATTCAGGAGCATTCTCATTGGCCTGCCGAAGCAGAGGTGTCTTCTCATGTGACTGTCGAGCCACAGGTAAGCTTTTTATTAAAATTAGTTTTATTCAATATAAGGTAAATATTTATTTAACTTTTATAACATTTACTTGGACTTCGAACAGCATCTCGTCCAGGAGACTACCTCATATTCACCACCAGACCCATCTCAGGAGCTTATAGACCCATCTCAGGAGCTTATAGACCCATCTCAGGAGCCTGCTCAGGCGCTCGTTGACACACAGGTTTGATTATTCAACAAACGTTAATGTATTCAATATAAATAAGAAATGGTATTAATTATTATATACTTTTCAGGTTCATCCTTCGGCGCCTGCGGTGGCGACTCCCGACGAGGAAGAGGTCGAGTTTCCAGACCCAGGTCAGCATGAGGTTCTGCCCGTGCTAGCGGGACCAGATCCCAAGAAGAAGCACATTCTAGTCAAGGGCGCACAGGCCAGGGGAGGAGGAGATGATCATGAATTGAAGCGCCTGGTTATTAAGAGGAAAAAGGGCGATGAAGACGATGGCGAGGGCGGTGGGGATGGTATGAGCCTTAGGCCTAGGGATAGTCTCCGACATACTACATGTGGGACCCATCCTCGATAGTGTATATACATTAGTGTTGTGCGCTTTTATCGTAAATATTATATATTTTTTGCATATTTATAAATATTATCTTAGTTTTTATTATTGTTTATAGTTTCACATCCTAAATTGATAAAAAAAAAACGTGACACATTCGAAATAAAGTTAAGCATTAATTTAAAAATAACACGAAACCCTAATGACTACAAGTCTTCAAACAAAAAAGGACTTCGAGCACTTCTCAACCACTAAAACGACAATCCAAACTTTTGCTTATTCTTGATGTATTAAGCCTACCTTATTAATTGTACAAATATAAGTAGGGTTCTATATAAAATATTGAAGTTCCGGAGTCTCAAAACATGATTAATATACGGCTAAATTACGTAAAAAAGAGTGAAAATGTAATAAGAGGCCCTTTCTAGAAAATGATGGACTCCTATAGCGCTATATTTTACTGCGCTATAGGTGAGAGAAAAATTGGTTTAGCACAGTAAAATACTGCGCTATATCACTTAACGGCACCGTTACGGTTAAGTGCTTTAGCGCAGTATTTTACTGCGCTAAAGGTATTTTTGTAACCCTTTTTTTTGTTGGGGTATTTTGGTTCAAAATGTTTTTTTTGGGGTCATTTTGGTTCCGAACTCCAATTAAGAAGAGGAAACAAAATAAAGAAGAATTCCATAAATGTGAAAAAGAATTTAAGTTATATGAATTGATAAAAACAGACTCAAGACTTAAATTAGATGGGTTTCAATAAATACATTATATTCTTAAAATTATGAATTCATATATAATGTTTGTGATATTTGAGGAAATTTTAGTGAGGTTTCAATAGATATTTATATTTTCTATAAAGTATACTTGAACTCTGAATACATCCGCTTTCGAATACTTTTACAGTGTAAGAGAATCATAAAATTATTGATGCAATTCAATCACTTCTAGTAATTTATTCTTCTGTTTTCACATATATTAGACTTATTATGAATACTTACTTAATGTATATATTATCAGGATATTAGTGCACATAACTCGCAAGGGTGGCTCAGTTGGTTGAGCATGGGGCTTTCATAGTGGAGGTCTCAGGTTCGAAATCCCCTGCCTACGACGGTAGGGGATTTGCCTTCTGGGTTGAGCTTTCCTAGTGCGGGTTACCTCTCCTGTGTGATTTGCGAACTATTGCACAGGAGTTGGGTTTACCCTGTGTGCACCCGAAGGGTAGCGTCTGTGGATTCCTATGTCATCAAAAAAGAATATCAGTGCACATAATTTAAGGATCCGTTTGGTCATAAAAAATATTTACTTTTTTTTTTCGGAATAATTTTCACTTCATTTGAAATAAGTATTTGGTCACGAAAATTTCAAATCCAGCTTGAAGTTATATTTCAAATATGAAAACCAGCCTATTTTTCAACTCACTTTTCACTTTTGAAATTGTATTTAAGTACATTTGAACATAAAATTCATTCCCAATATTCTTTGCAAAAAGTATAACCAAACACAATCCGCCTTCAATTCCAACTCCATAGATTTCGAATAAAATGAAAATAAAATAAAATTGAAATCTGTGGCCAAACGCCTACTAAATTCGGAACAAAATGGCAGAACTAAAGTATGGTTTATAACTAGGTGAATATATCTTACAAGACACGTCTAAATTATACTACTAGTAATAACTTATAGCATATTGTTTCTTAGAATCACCATAAGGTCAAAAATCAAACAGTGCCACAAAGTCAAAAACCAAACAGTTCTACAAAGTCAAAAAACAGTATTCCTACTAAGCATTAATTACATTTGTACATCTGCAATTCTGGTATGTGAAAATGATAGATTATTAATGTTGGAAACAATTACAACTAATTTTTAAAATTATTTTTTACCACCGCCAAATTCAGAATCTGTTTATCTGGTCAAAAAACCAATCTCAAGTTTACACACAGTATTCCTTGTCGGGTACTAAAGTTCACTCTCTCTCTATAGGCTGCTCTCATCATCTGTCAATTCTATGTTTTTTTTTTCCTTGTGGGATAATTTTCTTGTATTCTACTTTACGGCAAAGTGTCAAAATTAGAGGCCCCTACTACACTATGGCATCAAGTTCATTTAAATTCAATTTTTTCCATATAAGTAAAAATTTATCAAAATTTTACTCCCTCCATCACAATTTATGTGATGTAATTTGATTAAGTATGGAGGTTAAGAAGAAAAAAAAAAGACTTTTGAAATTTATAGTCTAAAATAAGTCATAGATATTTGTGTGACTGTAAATCATTTGATTAAGGTTAAAAGGAGAAGTTTTAAGTTAAATTATTTTTAAATATAGAAATATATCATTCTTTTTGGGACAAACTAAAAGAGAAAGTGTATCATATAAATTGGAACAGAGAGAGTAATAATGGTGAGTCTGAATTCATATTTTTAGATATACAATGACTCTAATGCCAAAAATCTTATTGAATTCATAAAATTCGAGATTCGCCTCTAGTTAAAACTATTCTTGGACCATCCAAAATGAATATCTTTACTCTCCGTTAGAAAATGATAACTCAAATTTCTTTTTGCTATTTATTTAATTAGCTTAAAATTATTCTTTTGGACTAACGGACCAAATTATATGCTACAGGTCCTTAATAAGTTAAAGTGAGCTAGATTTGCTCTTACTATAGGCATATGATTCAGTTTTGGCCCCATATTATGTGTCTAACTAAACTTTAAATTATTCCATTTCACATAATTCAAGGAGAATTTAGATCTTTTGTTATGACAAAAAGTAAGTAAAGATGTAACTGTTACAAAAGTACATACAGTAAAAAAAAAGGAAAGAGTAGATTTTTTTTTCCCAATCCTTCAAATACTGAATTAGAAAAATGTGACTAGGAATACTAAAGGACTCATTTGGCCATGAGAATTTTTCACTTTTTTTCGAAAAACTTTTCATATTATTTAAAAATTAGCGTTTAGCCATTTGAAAAACACCTAAAAGCTCGTTTTTACTTTTTTTTTTCTTCATTTTTAATATATTCAAACAACTAAATATTTTTTATAAAATCTATAACCAAACACAACTTCAATTTTAAAATGTCAAATAAAGTGATATTTTTTTTTTTTTTTAAATTTTCATGGCCTAAGGCCTACTAAAAAAAATGGAGTAAGAAACAAGAGAAAATAATTAAAAAAAAAAAGTAGGAAAGAGAAGGGGAGAGATAAAAGGCCAAGTGTGGAAATAAAAAAACACTAGATAGTGTGGTGTGTGTTTTGTAAGTTTTATTAATTGCAAAGCAATGTCACAAGATTCTGAGGAGATAAAGACCATTGAACATTGGAAATGGTCTGAAATGCAAGGTCTTGAACTTGTTGTCTCTGAAGAAAACAATCACAACAACAGCAACAAAGAAAATTCAAGCAACCCCACAATAGAAAATAATCAAGAAACCAAACAAGAAACAAAAATGGAAGTTATTGAAGAAAATAAAGAAAGGAGTGATGTTGAAAAACCAAGTACACCACTACCTGCAGTTGGTTTTGGTGAACTTTTTAGATTTGCTGATAGTTTGGACTATGTATTAATGGCAATTGGTTCACTTGGTGCTTTTGTCCATGGTTGTTCTTTGCCTTTGTTTCTTAGATTCTTTGCTGATCTTGTTAATTCATTTGGCTCTTATGCTAATGATGTTGATAAGATGACTGAAGAAGTCTTAAAGGTAACCTCAAAAATCCCAATTTACACTTCATTTTTGAGAAAAAATTGATTCTTTTTTTTGATAATGGTTTGGTTTTGTGTTATGCAGTATGCATTTTACTTTCTTGTAGTAGGTGCTGCTATATGGGCATCTTCATGGGCAGGTAAAAAAAAATTCATAAAAATTGAATCTTTATTGCTTTTCAAGAATTGAGACTTCATTAAAAATTGAATCTTTATTGCTTTTCAAGAATTGGAACTTCATAAAAATTGAATCTTTATTGCTTTCAAGAATTGGTTTGAGGATTCTTTCTTGATGGGAATTTAATGGTTTTGCAGAAATATCATGTTGGATGTGGACTGGAGAGAGACAAACAACAAAGATGAGGATCAAATACTTAGAGGCAGCTTTAAACCAAGATATTTCATACTTTGATACAGAAGTTAGAACTTCTGATGTTGTTTCTGCAATTAACACTGATGCTGTAGTGGTCCAAGATGCCATTAGTGAGAAGGTAAACATATACTAAATGAACTTGATTTTTTTTTTTTTTTTTGGGAAAAATGGTGTGTAGTTCAAGGATCTGATTAGCCTTTTTTTGTCTCTCTCTTTTTGTGTTTTACTGCAGTTGGGTAATTTCATTCATTATATGGCTACATTTTTGTCTGGATTTGTTGTGGGATTTACAGCAGTGTGGCAACTAGCTCTTGTTACTCTTGCTGTAGTTCCTCTAATTGCGGTAATTGGTGCTATCTACACTATGACATCAGCCAAATTGTCAAGCAAAAGTCAAGAAGCACTTTCAAAGGCAGGCAACATTGTGGAACAGGTAAAAAGAAATATAAATATAATATACATAATCAATGTATAGGTTTTGTACTAATTTTGTGAAATTAAGCTCATTTTAGATGAAAATTCCTTTGCTTTTTGCTACTGTGGTTGCTGAATTGCATCTAATTTGCAGACAGTAGTTCAAATTCGGACGGTATTGGCGTTTGTTGGTGAGTCAAAAGCAATGCAAGCATACGCAGCAGCACTTAGAGTTTCTCAGAAGATTGGCTATAAAAGTGGATTTTCAAAAGGATTAGGACTTGGAGCTACATATTTTACTGTCTTCTGTTGTTATGCTCTTCTTTTATGGTATGGGGGCTATTTGGTTAGGCATCATTTCACCAATGGAGGACTTGCCATAGCAACAATGTTTGCTGTCATGATAGGTGGACTGTAAGTACTAATCTTTTGTACAAAAATATGTTGGATTTTTTTATTTTAAAAAAAAAGTTCAATTGCTTGAAAATTGTATCTTTATTGCTCTCAAGAATTTGGGACTTCATAAAAATTGAATCTTTGTTGCTCTCGAGAATTTTGGACTTCATAAAAATTGAATCTTTATATATTTCAAGAATTGGAACTCCATAAAGATTGAATCTTTATTGCTTTTGAAGAATTGGAACTTCATAAAAATTGAATCTTTATTGCTTTCAAGAATTGGTTTGAGATTTTTTTCTTGATGGGAATTAGATTCTTGTAATGGTTTTGCAGAGATAGATGGACTGTAAGTGCTAACCATTGTACAAAACTGTCATTTTTTTTTTTTGTTAAAAAAAGTTTTCTCCTTTCATTTGATAGGGCATTGGGACAATCTGCTCCTAGCATGAGTGCATTTGCAAAGGCTAGAGTTGCAGCTGCCAAGATTTTCCGGATCATCGATCACAAACCGAGCGTTGACAGAAACGCTAAAACGGGGTTGGAATTAGATACCGTTAGTGGCCAAGTAGAGCTTAAAAATGTTGAGTTCTCCTATCCGTCGAGGCCAGAAATTAAGATTCTCAACAATTTCAACCTCGTTGTTCCTGCTGGAAAGACCATCGCTTTAGTGGGAAGCAGTGGCTCCGGGAAAAGCACCGTGGTCTCCCTTATCGAAAGATTCTATGATCCCACCTCAGGTAGCACACAACTTTGCAACAATGACTTCATTATTGAATTTAATTTTTAGCCTGTGATGGGCAACTTTAATGAAATGTCTGGCAGTTGAAGTGAATTCATGTCTGAGTTTCATGAAGTCCATGTGTTCATGTGGAGACATGTTTTTGTATGAAAATCTCAGCTAATAATTAGGGCAAGTTACACATTTGGCTGGTTGGCCAAAAATAATTACATTGGCTAGCCGAATATACAAAACATATACCATCATTATACATTGATATACAAAATGTATACATCTACGGGCTATTATTTTGGTGGGAAGCTATTTATGTCAATTTCTCTAATGATTAGTCTGTATCCAGGACAACTTTTGCTTGATGGGAATGACATAAAGACACTGAAGTTAAAATGGCTAAGGCAGCAAATCGGGCTAGTGAGCCAAGAACCAGCACTTTTTGCTACAAGCATCAAAGAAAACATACTATTAGGGAGGCCAGATGCATCACAAATTGAGATTGAAGAAGCTGCTAGAGTTGCCAATGCCCATTCTTTCATAATCAAACTTCCTGAGGGGTTTGATACTCAGGTTAGCTCATTAAAAAAAGAATTTAGCAACTTTAGACTTAACTAATTATGCTGCATTGAAGATTTAGCAGATGCATCATTAAATGTTAAAATTTTCTTCTACATTCCATATGCTATATTTAATGTGTGACCATTTAATATAACTCATGATGGTCCCACCTATTTATGGAAGATGGATTGGATATTAGGTTGATGGTGGAGAGTGCCTTGAGCCCTAAAATAAAATAGACTAAAAGCTAGTTTGGCATTTATCTTGGTCCAACTGGGACCACTTGGGATATTATAAAGATTGGTAGGGGATGTGTGGGAAAATGATGCAAATTCAAAGTGGTTCTTACTCTTATAGCCTGTTTGGCCAAGCTTCCAAGATCTGCTTATTTTGAAAAGTAATTTTTTGTTAGAAGGTGGAGAGTTGCATTTGGTGTTTGGCTAATCAATTTGAAAAACACTTTCGCCAATATTGAGCAACAATTTGTGCTTGGCCAAGGTTCCAAAAGTGCTTCTATGAAAAAGTTATTTTTTTTAGCTTCTACTACTATTCAAAAACACTTGGGAGTATTTTTTTTTTTTTTTCCTGAAAGCTTGGCCAAACACTTCAACTCTCTAAAATAAGCATTTATTTTTTAAAAATAAGCACTTTTAGCTTCGGCCAAACAGGTTATTAAGATGTTGTTTTGCATGTGCTTTCATGTATCATGAGGGTTTCCTTAGTCAAAGGTAAAAAATCTTTTTTTTTGTCCATCTAAAGTATGACTTTAGCCTTAGGCAAGCCAAAAATTCAATGGTTGTGTTGAATGGTCAAAATTTTATGGCTTTGAAGGTACATTTGACTGTAAATCATTAACAAAGATGCTTTCATTAGTTGCATTTGTAGTGGTTTTCGTGCCTAAATTGTTTTTGTTTGGTCAACAAACAAACCTAACATTTTTTTAAATGAAGTCAATGTATGTAGGGGACTAGTCATTTCATTTAAGAAATAGGTAACATGGGGTTCTCAGTCAACAGTGCATGTGCAGGAACAAGTTTTATTTTATGTCTTCATGTGAGAACAAAAGACTTGTTTGTAATTTAGTAGTTGGAGAGGTGAGACCAGAAGATAGGTGCAATCAGAAAATCGTTAAAAATTTGAGGAAAAACATGTAGGGTTATCACTAGGATTAAAATAAGCCTGATATATCCACAAAATCAAATAAATAATTACTTGGAATTTATATAATTGAATGGGAAGTGTAACAAAGCTGGAGATAGTTATTGTGGTTTGCGAGCTATTGCACAGGAGCTGGGTTTCTGCTGTGCGCGGGGTAGCATTTGCGGGTTCCCATGTCATTAAAAAAAAAAAAAAAAAACTGGAGATAGTTACTAGAGTGTTACAACAGCCGTATTTTTCTGATTAATTTCACTTTAACCTTGATTTGTCTATATGGTGTTACTCCCTCCGTCCCGGTTTATGTGAAGCTGTTTGACTGGCACGGAGTTTAAGAAGCAAAGGAAGACTATTGAAACTTGTGGTCTAAAATAAGCCATATATATTTGTGCGGCTATAATTTTTTCATTAAGGGTAAAATAAAAAATTTAAAGTTAAGTCATTACTAATTATATTATGAAAAGATGTCATTCTTTTTGGGATTGACAAAAAAAGGAAAGAGCGTCACATAAATTGGGACGGAGGGTGTAATTAATCTGAGTGAAAAATGGAACTTGAGCTGCAATGCGTATGCTATTGATTAATTTTGGCAAGTACCTTTGCCTCTCTTGAGCCTTAAGATGGACGCGTGTGGCATATGAATCAATTCATAGTTTGTTTGTCCCCTAAATGATCAGAGGATTGACACTATCATTTTTCATACCTACAGAAAGTGAAAATGTGTATTTGGATATTGCAGGTAGGGGAGAGAGGATTGCAATTATCAGGTGGACAGAAGCAAAGGATTGCTATAGCGAGGGCCATGCTTAAAAACCCGGCCATCCTTCTTTTAGATGAGGCAACTAGTGCTTTAGACTCTGAATCGGAAAAGCTAGTGCAGGAGGCTCTAGACAGGTTCATGATTGGACGAACGACACTTGTAATTGCTCATCGCCTGTCTACTATCCGGAAGGCCGACCTGGTCGCTGTAATACAGCAAGGTAGTGTTTCTGAAATTGGAAGCCATGATGAGCTTATGTGTAAAGGAGAAAATGGTATGTATGCCAAGCTCATCAAAATGCAAGAAGCGGCTCATGAAACGGCTCTTAGTAATGCCAGAAAGAGCAGCGCGAGGTATCTATACACAGACAAATCTTCATTGGAGTTGCACCAGATAATAAATATTACACCTTAAAGTACAGACAAGAATCGTGTTTTTAGCCAAAATTGTCCCTCCTCTATCGGAGTAGGTCTATTTTTGTCCTTCAAATATAACCCTGAGCATCTTTAGTCCCTTAGGTTTGCTTAAGTTTAGCACCTTTTGTCCAACTAACAGCATGGATTACAAACTAACGGTGACTATCAAAAAACACTACTAAAATTGACCAGAAAAAACAACAGACTGGAAAACCGACCCACCAAGTCAGTCGTTTTTTTTTTTTTTTTTCCGCTCGATTTTTGCCGTGTTTTTTGGTAGCCACCGTTAGTTTCAAGTCCATTTTGTTAGTTGGACCAAATGTGCTCTACTTCAACAAACTTAAGGGACTAAAGATGCTTAGGGTTATATTTAAAGGACAAAAATAGACCTACTCCAGTAGATAAGCAATTTTAGCTATAAACTCACAAGAATCATAAAACTTGTGTCTTAATGCTCTTCAACTTTATTTTTTATTTTTGCAGGCCCTCAAGTGCAAGGAACTCTGTGAGCTCACCAATCATAACTAGAAACTCTTCCTATGGTCGATCACCTTACTCTCGCCGGTTATCCGACTTTTCTACCTCGGACTTCAGCCTCTCCCTTGATGCTGCATATTCTAGTTACCGACATGAAAAGCTTGCATTCAAGGATCAAGCTAGTTCGTTCGGCCGGCTTGCGAAAATGAATTCTCCTGAGTGGACTTATGCTTTAATTGGTTCCATAGGTTCTGTCATCTGTGGTTCGCTTAGTGCTTTCTTTGCGTACGTCCTGAGTGCTGTCCTTAGCGTGTACTACAATCCGGACCATGCTTACATGAGCAAACAAATCGCAAAATATTGCTATCTTTTGATTGGAGTTTCATCGGCTGCACTCATTTTCAATACTCTACAGCATTACTACTGGGATGTAGTGGGGGAGAATTTGACGAAACGGGTGAGAGAGAAAATGCTGGCGGCGGTGCTTAAAATGGAAATGGCGTGGTTCGATCAGGAAGAGAATGATAGTTCGAGAATTGCAGCCAGGCTGTCCCTGGATGCCAACAATGTTAGGTCAGCTATTGGGGATAGAATCTCTGTCATTATGCAGAACTCCGCTCTCATGGTAGTCGCGTGCACTGCTGGATTCGTATTGCAGTGGCGTCTGGCTCTCGTCCTCATTGCTGTCTTTCCCGTGGTTGTTGCTGCAACTGTTTTACAGGTGAGTTCACAGAAATTCAAATCAAGTCCCGCGGTGTAGTGCAGGAGGACCTAAAATGGAATTCAAACTAATTTCATTAAGACTCTTGTGGTTTAAATTACACACTCGTGAACTATGACTTATTCCAATTGAGCACCCGAACACATGAGTTGGTTCCTATTAGACACTTCCGGTTCAATTTTTTTAAACACTTTTGTGCGTATTGTCAAGCGGCTATTAGGTAGTTAAATTGATCACATAAAATTATCTTATCTGATCTCCTTTAATTATATATATGAAGCCTCAATTGGGGTAGGCCTAAGGTTTTACGGCTTATTAAGATTAATGCGTATGATTAAAAGTGGTGACATATTATAAGTGTTTAACTTAAGTATGTAATGACACTTGAGAACACACGCAAAACAATTTCCAACATTTGAACCGGAAGTGTCAAATAGAAACACTGTATCATGTGTTCAGGTGCTGAATCATAAGAGGACGTAGTTAGAGTGTTCAAATGAAATTTATTAACAACTTTAAGGGGCTGTCAATGTATTAAGCCTTAAATATTATGTTCTTTGTGTGCTGAATTGTTTGCATCTCCAACAGAAAATGTTCATGAAGGGATTCTCAGGAGACTTAGAAGCTGCTCATGCCAAAGCCACCCAACTTGCAGGAGAAGCTGTAGCTAATGTAAGAACAGTTGCTGCCTTCAATTCAGAAACAAAAATAGTCAACCTATTCGACTCCAGCCTCCAAATTCCACTTAGGCGCTGCTTCTGGAAGGGACAAATTGCAGGAAGTGGTTACGGGATTGCTCAATTTTTGCTTTATGCTTCCTACGCGCTTGGCCTTTGGTACGCCTCATGGCTTGTCAAGCATGGGATCTCTGACTTCTCGAAGACGATCCGTGTTTTCATGGTCCTCATGGTTTCTGCTAACGGTGCAGCTGAAACATTGACTTTAGCTCCCGACTTCATCAAGGGTGGCCAAGCGATGCGTTCAGTTTTCGAACTCCTCGACCGGAAAACAGAAGTCGAGCCTGATGATCCGGATGCCACTGCAGTGCCCGATCGTCTTCGTGGTGAAGTGGAATTTAAGCATGTGGACTTTTCATATCCCACTAGGCCCGACGTGTCAATTTTCCGTGATTTGAATCTACGTGCTCGAGCTGGAAAGACACTTGCACTTGTTGGACCGAGCGGGTGTGGAAAGAGCTCGGTCATTGCACTTATAGAGCGGTTTTACGAGCCGTCATCCGGGCGTGTCATCATCGACGGCAAGGATATTCGAAAGTACAACCTTAAATCTTTGAGAAGGCACATCGCAGTGGTCCCACAAGAACCTTGCCTCTTTGCTACCACCATCTATGAGAACATTGCTTATGGACACGAAACAGCAACCGAAGCTGAGATAACCGAAGCAGCAACATTGGCGAATGCCCACAAGTTCATATCTGCATTACCTAATGGCTACAAAACATTTGTCGGAGAAAGGGGAGTTCAATTGTCCGGTGGACAAAAGCAAAGAATCGCCATTGCTCGTGCTTTCCTAAGGAAAGCAGAGCTTATGCTGCTAGATGAAGCAACAAGTGCACTCGATGCAGAGTCCGAAAGATGTGTGCAAGAAGCGTTGGATCGTGCATGTGCAGGAAAGACCACGATCGTGGTTGCACATAGGCTATCCACAATCAGAAATGCGCATGTGATAGCGGTGATAGATGACGGGAAAGTGGCGGAACAAGGTTCTCATTCTCATCTGTTGAAAAACTACTCAGACGGGATTTATGCACGTATGATCCAACTACAAAGATTTAGTCACGGGGAAGCTGTGAATATGGTAACAGGCTCGACGTCTTCTGCACGTCCCAAGGAAGAAGATTGAGAAAAAACGCGAATTGAAGCTGAAAAAAATATCACCAGAAAGGAGTATACCGCGTGTAACGACCTTATTATTTTTTGGACTGCTAATTTCTTGTTCAATGTTTTTAGTATAGTATAGTATAATATGTGCATTAATCCAAAGTTTATATTTTTCCTTCAATCGTTACTCTTACTCATCCCTCAGTCATAGTAAACTTCATTTCCTTTTCTTAGTACTGCACCAAATTCAACTGAATTTAGTAGTAGAGTAGTAGTACAATGTAGGAAAGAAGAAAAGGGTGAGTGGTACATTTTACTATCTTTGTGGGGACTAATGCCTAATGTTCAATACTCATTAGGTACTCCATTAAAGGGTTAAATTATGACCTTGGATTACAAGTTTGAGCCATTAGCCAAGTGAACTAATTTTAGTATTCAAGTGGAGAAGGTTAGAGGGGCAGATTCATAATCCCCAGAGTTTCGACGGCGTTGGATGAAGGGCCAGACCGCGGAGAGTGAACTAAGTCTAGTATTTAAGTGGATAAGGGTGGAAAGGCAAATTGAGTTTCGAAGGATTTGGGTGACGAGGTGGACTTCTAATCCTTGAGTTTCGAAGGCTGCTGAGAGCCAACTACGTCCAGTATTTAAGTGGAGAAGGATAGAATGACAGACTCATTTTCCTCGTGTTTCTAAGGCTTAGGGTGAAAGGGCGGATTCATAATCCCTGAGTTTCAAAGTTGGCTTCAGACGGATTTCTCGATCATAAATAAAAATAAAGGTCAAAAGACTGACACATTACATGATTGATTGTCCTTCCTTAGCCAGAAAGTCCTCGTACATCTGGTTATGTCCCCTTTTATTGCAAGACAAATTCATCATAATGTTTGAAACAAGATACATTGTTATTCATTATTCATAACTTTGAAGAGACAAATTTTGGACGTGTTGTTTGTATCCCACTCCTGTCAATTCACCACCAAATCAGCCTAACTGGACCCTACTTAATTACTACTAATTGTTATAAACGGTAATTATGACAACCTTAATCAAGATTGTTAGACTTATGTGATCAATCACTTTATAAAAAGAGTGTTTGGTGTTGATTAATGAGCCTTTGAGACTGTTCAATAAATATGGGACCAAAAAATGTTGGATTTCCGACAAGATTATAAGTCATAATCCACGCCCAGATATGATTTTTGCAATTTTGGACCGTTTGATGTTGATGGTGTCCCTAGAAGGAGCATCTATCAAAGAATTCAAGCTCTCTGAACCGGCAATGTAAAAATTATTCGCACAATCAAATCAGTTAAAAGATAATTTCAGGCAACTTCATTTAATAGCAGTGATTGGTAATTTAGAATAAATGGTAAATAATTTGTTATAACATGTTTAACTACACTGATCAGTACTAGAAATTTACTATTTTCATACGATCCGACTCGTCTGAATGCCGAGGATTTCCGACAAATTTCAGGTAGGATTCGTTCTGATAATTATCCGTATATTTTGATTTTAATTCCTGTGATATATCATCAAAACATTTATCCTTCAATTATTTGGTCCCTTTATGTAGGATATATGTAATATTTAGACTAATTTTAGAAGTATTTATCCTCAAATATTAAGTAATGATACAAGTTTAACATAACACATGGGTATTAGATAGTGAAAAAGTTAATAATTTCAAAAATTTGTCAATAGACATAAGCAAACGGATCAAAAGTGCACATTTCAAGTAATTAGAAATTAAATGTGTTTAGTTAGACATCACGAAAACTACAATTAGAATTTACCACTAACTAACGGAATAACGGTCCTATTAACCCTAATGACATTGACTCATAAACTAGTTATTCTAACGTAAATAACTTGTCATAACAAATTAAATTACGCTGATAGTGTAAAATCGTTAATTACACTTTCAGTATACATAACTGATAAATCCATCTACGAAATAATATCTAAAGGTGATAGTGAAATGTGAAGTGGAAGAATGGGAAGGAAACAACATTATTGAGTTAGGGGGTTCACGTGGGTGAGTGGTTCCACATGAGAAAGAGAAAGCAACTTATAATTGAAGAAGTCTTATAGCAAAAGAAACAAAAACCAAACATGGTGAGATATATATAGGTCAAAAAACTTGTTTGGAGTATTGCATAATAATCATAATAATGGGGTTTTTCTGGTGGTGAGAGGTGCACGAGTGAAAAGTAAGCATAAAATGTGGCATTTAAAGTTTGACAAGGATAGTATATAATGCATTTTATCATGATGATGGCAATGGCATTATTTTCCTTGTAGCAAGGGCATTGGATGTGTATTGTTGATTTCAATGCATACATATGTAAATAAAATTTATCTTTTATTGAAAATTAAAAAATTTAAAATTTAAATAAAATACTAATTAATCAATACTATACCAACAAAATATTAGAAAAAATGGATTTATGTGATGATCGGTGGTGGTAATGGCTAACAATGGCTGTTGTGAGTGTTGACTAATGGTAGCAGGTAGTGGCGGAGTCAGGATTTTCATTAAAGCGTTTCAAGAACATAAAAGAGTAAACAAACGAAGAAGTCAAGGGGGTTCAACGTCTACTCTATGTACATAAAAAATAATTTTAACCTTATATATACAGGGTAACTTTCACCGAAGGGGGTTCGGGGTTCGGGTGAACCCCTAGCCACCACTTGGCTCCGCCCCTGGTAGCATGTGGTCGTGGTGATGGATTTTGAGAGTAGGTAATGATGATAGTGGCTAACAGTAGTGATTAACGATGACAATTAATAGTGGTGGGCAGCGGCAACAAGTACATAGTGAAAATGAATAGAGTACGTAGTGGTAAAATCTCTTCTCTTTGCGATATTTCTAATATGAATGGGTCTTACTAAAATCAAGATTTTGTTATAAGTCTTAATTATTTAGATCAAGTTAAACTTATTAAGTGATTGGAAAAGATAAATAACACTGTACTTAGTGATTGAGATCTAAATAATTAAGATTCTTAGTGATTGAGATCTAAATAATTAAGATTCTTACATAAATAATTAAAATTCAAACTTTTATATGAATCTAAGGGGGGGATAGAGATAGGTAGTGTGAGCTTACAAAATGCTAAAGTCAAAAGATAAGGACAAGAGTCAGAAGTAAAATCATTCAGTGTAAAACAAAGACTGTTAAAAAGGATGTAAGAAAAAAGAGACAGAGAGTTGAAGACAAGTTTGTATTAATTGCTCTGGCAGTGAAAATTAATTGATTGCATAGTTCTGTAGTCAACTGGTACTAGTATTCAGAGGGTTTTAAAATGAGAAATGGCCCCTGACAAAAACTCACTAGTATTTATATATATATGTTTGGACGTATAAAAAATTGATATTTAAAATAGTATAATAATTAACAAAAATAATGAGTATTTGGAAGTTAGAAATTTCTTAGCCTTTACATCCTTGCCTTTCGTCTAACTCTAGTTAATCTGCTTCTTTAACAGTTAAAATAGCTTGCTTCAAGAAGTACAATTACATTTTAGGATTACATTTTACAATTAATTGTTTTTTTTTAAGATTCAAATGTCCGAATCTAAATATATATTTGAATACTAAGAAGTATTAAGATGTGAATATGGAATAGCTTATATTGTTTATTTTCTCAACATCTCTGAATGTATAAAATTTATATTTAAAATAAATATAAAATTCAAATAAAATACTTCAATCAATACTTTTGTCAACAAAATATTAGCAAAATAGATTTTTATAGTAGTTAGTGGTGGTAATGACTAATGATAGTGATTGTGGGTGCTGACTGGTGGTGGTAGTAAGTGGTGATGGTGATGGTGACGGCTTCAATAGTAGTAGTGGCTGATAGTATTGCTTAATGATAGTTGATAGTGGTGATTATAGGTAGTGATAAAAATGAATGGAGCAGTGATAAAATGCTTTTTTTTTTTTTTTTTACAGAATTTCCAATATAATTAGCATCTTAATAATATCAAACTTTATTGTAGCCTTAATCATTTAGATTCATTAACTGGTTTTAAAAGGAAAAAAAGGCACTGCACTTAGAAGTACAAAATCACCTAAAAATGTAATACATGGCAAAGTCAAAAGTGACCACAAGAGTTAGAACTAAAATCATTCATTAAAATACAAGACTGTTATAAAAGATATAAGAAAAAGAGACAGAGAGTTGAAGACAAGTTTATATTCAGTAGTCAAGTGGTAGTAGAATTCAGAGAAATTTGAAGCCAAAAAGATGAAGTATTCTGAGAAATGCTCACTGCCAAAAGAAACAACTCATTATTTTTGACTTATTCAAATGGATCATTTAAATCCTAAAGTAGAAGAAAGCTATGAAATACAAACAAAATTTACGTCATATAGTGTTGTAAAAAGCATTGGACACTTTGTTTTTTTTCCTATCAATGATGATAACTCACTTGTAGTTTTTGGACCGATTAATTTCAATTGGCGTACACGTTTGGAACTCCAACAGTATGAACTCAGCCTCTCTATCTTTCTCTCAAATTGAAACACTTAGCGTGTTTGTAATAGAGTTGAACTTTTGTAATAGAGTTGAACTTTGTGCACCAAATCGAAAGGGGGAGGTGCACAAAGTAACTGATTTAGAATCGTCCTTTAAGTAGTAGCTGAAGTATATACGTTTTTATAAGTTTAGTCTCTTAGGGATAAACTTCAAGACTGAAGTTGAAAAAATACGTCTAAGGTTATACAAAGTTTACACGTTTATGGATCTGAAGTTAGGCTTTGTGCAAGAAAACTTCAAATATTATTATATGAAGTTTGTTTTGACGGTCTCAAACTTATCTGAAGTTTGGCTTGACATTCCATTACTTCAAGACTCTTTCAAATTTTGATAATTTATTCATTTCATTTCACTGGTGGATTCTCCATTTCATTTCACTCGTGGTACCTCATCCATTTAATCTTTCTAAATTAATTTATTCATCCACTTTCATGGTACCTCAATTTAATTTATTTCTTTTAGTTCAAAACTGATTCAAATTAATAGAAATTTAAGGAGTTTCAAAATACAATATCCAAAACAATCAGACAAAAGTAAAATTACATACGATTATCACATCACGATAATTGCCATTGAATTTCTGTTAACCGAACAAAATCTCTGAAAAAGAATTGGACTCAGTATTTGAACTTAAATAGTTTTTTTGTAATAGAGTTGAAATCGTGACAAGTAATTACGTGTAGCGAGTTTACTCTTTGAATCAAAGCTCTAACTGCAGGGGTGAAGCTACCATAAAAAGTAAGGTTCGGCATAACTCAGTAATTTTGATCCAAATCTTGTACATTTATTAACAAAATTCTTTTAATATGCTTATATAAACTTTAGATTTTATAAACTTCAAATTCTGGATCATCCTTGGCTGCGGCTAACACAAAAAGCTACACATTTGATTGTAACTTATTTTTCTTCTTCTTGTGATAACGTTTATGTGCGTATTCTGGTCTTAGCACTCACGCCTCTGCTACTTTGTACTCTTTTTATAATACCTGTTACATTTTCTATACAACTAGAAAAAACCAAACATCTTCTACCCCACATTGGTACTACTAAGATAGTTGCATAAAATACATAGGTTAATGCACCCAAATTGGTACACTTAAATTGGTCCAACTTAAAAAAGAAAAAATAATAGTAATATAAATCCAACTTCGCATCTTTACAAAAAACTAGATATGAGATTATTTCTTTGAATTGGCTGTAATAGAATGCTTTCATTGTCTAAAATACAAATAAAAAACACACAAATAATCAGCCCTAAGGGTAAAAACTTACCCGCACGGGGTGTTTACACCCAATGTAGTTAAGTTAACCATAGAGGACACTCTAAAGTTTATTAGGAGTCTTATTTTAAATAAAGAAAATTAAAAAAGGCAATAAATACTAATTAACCTAAAAGGAAGCAAAATCATACTAGCTATCAAACGTATAAAGACTTAGGGCTGCCACCAACCTCTTCTTTCTTTAATTTCCTGAACGTCTTCTTACGTATTTCATTAATTTCCTACACTTATTCTTCATGGTAATCTTTCATAAAAGATGATTGTATTTGTTAATCTTTAGATGTGTGATATGGAGGGTATATAAAGGTAAGTGTTTTTGTTATAAGGTTAAAATGGTTAAAAAAAAATTCAAAGTTATATCTAGTATTGACCGAGAGTCGGAAGAATCTCATCTTACATGGTGAGATTTTTTATTTTTTATTTTAAACAAGAAAAACAAATTGGTTGAAAAAGTAGTTGACTTCCAACGACAAAGCCCTTGAACAGAATATAAAAAAATAATAATAAAAAAAACACTAAAAATTGAGCAGTATGAATATTCAAAAAAGTTAATCCACATACGCCAAGACAGTTACAGATGGTAGCAATTACGTTGCTGTTAAAGTTGTGATTTGCAAGATTGTTATGTTATTTAAATTTTATTTATATTTAAGATATGTGCAAAATATATGGTTGTTAACTATGGTTAAATATTAATAATTGTAGTTAAAAAAAAGTGACACGTGTCATTCGTTTATTGATTGGGCGTAAACACCCGGTGCGGGCAACTTTTTTTTTTGCGACGGGTCCTCCTTTTTATGATAATGGTGTTTGGCGTCGTTGTGAGCAGCTTAGTTATTTTATCGGGTATTTGCTATCTTTGAGACACTGAATTACTGCACACCCATTAATCTTTATGATGGTTGTGCCCTGATTAGCGATTGTTTCACCGGGTATCTATTATATCCCGCTAATACAATTACCCCTAGTTGCCTGCTATCACTACTAAAAAAATCTTCATTTTCTCACTAATTTCCCATTGAAAAATATTCAGTATTTTCCACTGAATGTCGGTGGGAAACATTGAAAAAGTAGTGTTTTCGCACAGAAAAATTATGAAGTTTCTCAGCGTTTCAGTTGGAACCTATATCCCATCATGCGTTTTTTGGTTCGGTGGGAATGAAGTGGGAAAATTATATTTTATAACACAAATTTTCCACGGCGGAAAAACACTAAGTTTCTAGTGGTGTACCTCCGTAGGAAAATAATGTTATTCAGAATCTTGTACATTTCTTGATGCTCTCTACAATTTTCGGCTATAAGAAGATGGACAGAATTTGAAAAAATATATAATGTTGATTATAAATCTTATTAAGATATAAATTAAATAAAATAATACGAAATCCTAAACAATTTTGATTTCCCACAACTATGACTTGTCTTCCAACAATCTACCACCAACACAAGTGTCAGATTACTATGAATCATTTTTCTTATGATGATAGTGTCCGGAAAAGTTATTTTCCCCCACTTTAACTATCTCCATGATGATATATAAAATTACGTAAGGTAAGGCTCTAGCTAGGACCTAATGACCTACGATTACCGAGTAAATATACAAAGTCTGTTTATCAGAAAGAATATGCCACTTTAGCCAAGTGGATTGAAAAGGCAATTCAACGAACTCAAATTGCAGAATTATTTCAGCTGATTAATGACCTTGTCTCACTTGTGAATATAGAAGATTTGTCATACATGGTTTAAGAATGAATTTTAAGGTTCTTTAGATGAACAGACAATTAGCTACACATTTGATCACAAAAAGCTACACATTTGATTGTAACTTATTTTTCTTCTTCTTGTGATAACGTTTATGTGCATATTCTGGTCTTAGCGCTCACGCCTCTGCTACTTAGAAGAAGGATGTGGAGTCTCTTTTTATAATACCTGTTACATTTTCTATACAACTAGAAAAAACCAAACATCTTCTACCCCACATTGGTACTACTAATGGATAGTTGCATAAAATACATAGGTTAATGCACCCAAATTGGTACACTGACAAAAATTGGTCCAACTTAAAAAAAGAAAAATAATAGTAATATAAATCAACTTCGAGAGAAGATCATTGTACTTCCGATAGAAAACTAGATATGAGATTATTTCTTTGAATTGGCTGTAATAGAATGCTTTCATAATCTAAAATACAAAACAAAAACACACAAATGATCAGCCGTTAGGGTAAAAATTTACCAAGCTTTAGATAAAGCGATGTGTGAATAGTAGCCGGTTTGACCCCGGGCTAAAGTGACAATCTAAAAGTTTATTAGGAGACTTTATTTTAAATAAAGAAAATTAAAAAAAGGCAGTAAATACATAATTAACCTAAAAAGGTTTTTAAGTAAAATCATACTAGCTATTAAACGTATAAAGACTTAGGGCTGTGGGGAACCGTGGAAAGAAGATTCTTCTTTCTTTAATTTCCTGAACGTCTTCTTACGTATTTCATTAATTTCCTACACTTATTCTTCATGGTAATCTTTCATAAAAGATGATTGTATTTGTTAATCATTTTTAGATGTGTGAAAAATATGGAGGGATATATAAAGGTATATGTGTTTTTTGTTATAAGTGTTTTAAAATGGCTTATGATGAAAAAAATTCATTTATATAGTTATATCTAGTATTGACCGAGAGTCGGAAGAATCTCATCTTACATGGTGAGATTTTTTTAAAGAATTTTATAGTTTAAACAAGAAAAAACAGTGGCCATTTGGTGATGCCAAAAAAAGTAGTTGACTTCCATTGTTAATCGTACAAAGCTTTTCCATTTTGAGGAGAATATAAAAAAAAACGGAAAAAAAAAACACTAAAAATCCCAAAAAGGCCCGTTATGAATATTCAAAAAAGTTAATCCATTGTATGTTCTTTATTTCTAGTTCAAATTGAGTTCGGATGAAAGTTCTAAAATTTAAGATGGTGGAATAAGCATCGGATTTATTAGACAACGGAAAAGTCCATAAAAAATTAGAGATCATTGCAAGATATAATATCTATGTTATTTCGGTATTTTATTAATAGTATATTTGAAGAAAAAAAGCAATTTAATATGTTTCCCAGAGGACATATATAAATACTAGAATTGTTAATTCGATAAAGTTAAATATTCACCAAAGAGAATATATTAGCTCCGGAGTGACCCCTGACTTGTGCCATAATGAAAGCTGACACGAATGAGAAGAGACATGTCGTGGTGATGCGATAGGCGTAAGCATCTCGTTAGACGCGCGAAAATCCTTCAGAAAACAAACGGATTTTTTTTTTTTAAACTTTCTAACGGACCTAAATTTTTGATAAGGATAATGGTGTTTAAGAGCTAAGGGAGGATGTGGAGACTTTAATTGTGTATGACCATAACCACAATGGAATAAACCGTTATCAAGCAGGTTATACCACGATTATTTATCGGGAATTAAAATAAGCGTGAGATTCTTGCACGGATGTTTGAGAGTGGCCTTGGGGTGTCCGTGTACCGGTTCGGATCGGAGGAGTAATGCGAGGGTGTGCGTCGCCGCCCATATCGGTTGGGGTCGGTAATCTTTCTGATGGGTCTGCCCCGATTACCGGAGTTCGGATTGTTTCACGGAAATGGGCATATCTATTATATCCCGCTAATACAATTACTGTAATTTGGGGCTCTTCGGCCCCGCAGTTCCATGCCGCCGCCACCACTAAAAAAATCTCCATTTTCTCACTAATTTCGGGATGAGGAACGAAAAATTGCTTCGGTGTTGTTCGTTTGATTATTCGGTGGGTTGAAACATCTGAAAAGTAGTGTTTTCGCACGCGAATAGGTTATGAAGTTTTCTCGGTCCGTTTTTCAGTGATGCTTGATAAGAGGTGTAATCTATTTCCCATCATGCGTTTTTGACTCGGTCGGTGGGAATGAAGTTTTAAAATTATATTTTATCAGAAACGACTTGAGATGTTGACGATGGAGAGACATTGGGAAATTCTCCGTTTGTGTGTTAGACAAATCATACTAAGTTTCTAGTTATCTTGGTGTGTACCTATTCCATAGGAAAATAATGTTATAAATCAGAATCTTGTACATTTCTTGATGCGTTTTCTCAATTTTCGGAGGAATAATAAGAAGATGGACTTGCGTGAATTTGAAAAAATATATAATGTCTGATTATGGGAACAAGATTTTTGATGTTAAGATATGAAAGAAATGGAGATGGAAATAAAAGAAAGAATACGGGAAGAGGGGCGGCTAGGGTGCGGAAGAGGGAGGATGCAATTTGCTAGAAATTTACCATGAAAGAAGTTATTTCCCCCACATTCATGACAATCTCAACAGTGATATTCCTAAACAATCTACCACCAACTAGGACCAATGACCTAGATTAGCTAAATATACAAATCATAAATAGCAAATATACACTAATATATATTGACATATATTCTAACACTAATTACACGCACTTTAACTATTCCATCGGATACTTGTTATCTCTAGCTCTAACCGGTACCGAGTTACTGCACGTCTGTTTATCAGAAAGAAATGCCACTTTAGCCGAGTGGATTGAGTCGGCAATTCAATGAACTCAAATTGCAGAATTATTTCAGCTGATTAATGACCTTGTCTCACTTATGAATATGGGAAATTTGTCATACATGGATTAAGAATGAATTTTAAGATTCTGTATATGAACAGACAATTAGCTTTTGAGGAAGAGTTGGACGAAAAGAATTGCAAATGATAAAATGAAGGAAAGAGGAAAAAATCAACGATGGTTGTGGTGTAGTAGTACTACTTCATCCTTAACCAAGGTCTCGAGTTTGAGTTTTCTTGGGTAGCTGAAGTTACCATTGTTGGAGGGGCAGTGCTCCGGATTAGTTGGGCCGTCACCGGAGTGCGAAAATCTGGGATGAAAAATCTCAAAAAAAAAAAAAAAGGAAAAAGAATGTGCCAGATCAATTACCTAGTATGAAAATTCAAAGCTATAAATGTCACTTTTTCTACGGAAGCAAAAATGATGAAATTTTGAAATATGTTATAGAGCCCGTTTGGATTAGCTAAAAAAAGTGGTTTTTAAGCATAAGTAAGCTTGGTCTTTTTAAACGAAAATTATTTTTTATTAAAAGATTATATTTGAATAAATGTGTTTAATACGTTTTTAGAGAAAAAATGATTGAAATTTTGAAATATAAAGGATAAAAGGGTAAAGTTGTTGGTCACCAAAATAGGATTTAAGCCAAAAAAAAAAAAAATTGGGGTTGAGCAACTTTTTAATTTTGGCTTATTTTAAGCACTTTTTAATTTAATTTAAGTTATTTTCTATTTTACCAAACACTCAAATAAGTTAAAAATGACTTATAAAATTTGGTTTTTGACGATTTATAAGCCCTCAGCAGGCTCATAGTTTCTACATAAACATAGATCCTCAAACTTGGCGTTGCGAGTATGCCCTCCAACTTTGGGTGTTACAAAATGATCTCTCTTTGTCGATTGAACGCTCCAAAATTAAATTCAAAATTTATGTGTCACGTCAATCGGATATTTGTGTTTACGTCTTTCAACTTTATACAATGTCTCTTGTCATTTTCAAAATTGAAAAGCATCTTGTCGATTGGCCAAGCGGTTTAAAGACATGTTTATATAGTACGCCTTTAATGCCTTTAAAAGATAGCGTTTTGTTGAACCGTACAACTTTATAGCAACTTGAATGATTTTCAGTTTCATGTTTGAAGAATCGACATTGAAAATCCTAGACAGATACCGTAGAAAATCTATTCTCACCGGTGTACTCCTTTTTGTAGAGAGCAGAGAAGTTCATCAAACTGTGTAAATCTATTTAATATGCAATTTGCATAAATTTCGATTTTATGTCTGAAAAGTCCAATGGAAATGTTGATGGGATTGGTTGTGCTTCAAGCTTTCAATCAGTAGAATAGAAGCCATACATTTTAATAACCAAACTTAGCACCAAATTTAGGTAAGACATCTGATAAGAAGGATCAAACGTCATTCTAGTTTTTTTTTTTTTTTTTTTTTTTTTTTTTTTAAAAAAAAAAAAAAAAAAAAAAAAAGATGAATAACTGTTCTTTCAGCATTTAGCTATCACAATCCAAATTGAATATATCCTTCGACATAGAAATTAAATGGTTCTTTAAGCAGTCTGTGGTTCCATACAACAGAAACAAAACATAGGCCACTAACTAGCATCATCTCAGTGAATCTTGGCCAAACATAAAACGCCGAATCTAAGTATCTCTAAACTTGCTATACTGAGAGAGACAGAGAGATGGCTCCACAGCTAAAGTTTCAAAGTGCAATGGAACTCTACCGGTGCCAAATGAGACAAACAGGACAAGGGAAGCTCAACTCATTGACATTAGTTTTGGACCATTGTCTGGCATGCCCATTCCAGCAGCTAAGTCAGCATCAAGTTGGGTATGCGGTTTAGGGCCCATCATTATTTTCACACTGCAGCAACAAAACTATTCAGGTAAATATACAAGGTTTGCACCTTCACAGACTACCAACTATAATCACTAAAAATCATGGATTCACAATTCATTAGTGAAATTTGTATGCTGATGCTTCGAATTGAATGCTTCTAGCTGAAAAAAGAACATTCTAATTTCTTTACAGCCAAATCAAATGAATCTGTACTAACGCACCAACTCAGTTTACAACTTATAATGTAATCACCTATGTTGCTCGGACTCGGTGTCGAGTGTCGGATATGGGTACGGATCTAGAGGTCGGATTCGGCATAATCTAAATTTTAAGATTCGGGGGTACGGATACGGGTGCGGGGATTCGGCTAAAATAATTCAAAATTATAAGAAAAATAACTAAATCTATGCCTAGAAATAAAAAACAAAAATAATTTTTTATAGTTATGTTTCATTTATAATTAAATATTAATTTTTAATTAACTTAAAACTCTTCTAGATACAATAAGTGTCCACTCTTCAAGAGCTCTCCGTTTCTTTCTATTTGGCCTCAAATTTTTTCTCAGATTGGTCCATGGATTTGGTCAAAGTATCCAATGTCGTTTGACCAGATCCGACACGAATCCGGTGTCGGTGTCGTGTCGGACACGGGTGCGGCAGCAAAAGTGAAGGGTCCGAGCAACATAGGTAATCACCACATTACCATCTAAAAGTATGTTTCTGTCACATTTATGATTTTAAGATGTCCCAATGAAATAAAATCCTCCAATGTAAAGATTGTCTGTAATATTGCACACCCAAACTGCTGGTTGATAAGTTCAAGTATTTTAAGAAAGGATGTTCAAGACTTTGCACATTATTTAACACCAGTATTTCTTTTCTCCATTCACTTGCAAGAAGCTAAGCTATTCCTTCAAACCTACTCTTGCAAGTGTGTAAGACTGCAGAGGCTCTACAATGGATATGATCTCTAGTAGTGTTTGTAGCCCCCATGCAGTCAAAACCAACAGCCTAGAATAAAAAGGTCACTTGCGACAAAGCAAATACTGCTGTCAAAATTACAAGAAGAAATTCTTCTACAGTGCAAACAGAATAGTACTATTATTCTACTAATTTCATTAGTAACATACAGTGAACTATCTAGACAACCAGCTGGTACTATTTTTTAGCAAAGATTATAGTTCAACAGTAAACTGTCGGGTATGCCATACATGCAGAAAAGATAGTCTTCAGTTCTATATAACCCTAAAAGCAAGTCTCTGATGGTCCTAGACTCCTAAAACATCATGGTCCTTGCAAATCACACCATTACATATATGTATGTCCAAGAGATTTAACGGCGCAAAATGCAAAAATCAAGACAGTCCAGGACCATGTCTTATTTGAATGCTTTTGAGCTTGTTTAGTTGTTGTTAGGCATGCTTTCCACCCTTCCCTAGTTTGTGAGTTCAAAATTAATTTTAAAGGATGAGCCTTTGGTGATGTCTTGGGGAACTACAGTTTGAACTTTACTGGGTTTGTTATACTTTCTGATAAGGAACGCTATGAAAGATAGACAAAAAGGCCATTATACATTCCCATGCTTTAAAAAGGGTCCATATTTGCTCAAAGCCTTAGTTGGATTTTATCAAGGAGGTCTACTTTCTATCCTCCTCCACTTGGCCTAGGTATATGGAAACACATCAGGGCCATGTTGAATTTCTTTTCACACAATTCAACTATAAAAGTGGGGACGGTAGGAAGGCAAGATTTTGGTAGGTTATCTGGCACGGTAGTTCTCCTCTTAAGGATGTGTTTCCACATTTATACAGTTTCACAGCATCCAAAGCAGTCGTAATTTTTACTAAAGACGAGCATGGTTCACTTATCACTTTCAGAAGGACTCTACGTGATTGGAATTGGATCCAGCTTCTCCCACATCTGATTTTCTCACTTGGAAAGGTCGAACCCAAAAGGGCTTTTTATCTGTTTAAACATGTTACACTATCTTTGCCCAAACCCCACTCTCCAGTACACAATCCCAATATCACCTTTTCTTGCTGGTGCCTTAATAACAGAAGTTGCTCCTTACCGATTAAAAAAGGAGGTCCGCTTCCTGTTATGATGTTTAAGGCATTTCCCTTCAACCTTCTTATTCTCTCTAGAAGAATGATGTGCCTTATACAGACGGAATATCACTAGGTCTACATTTCTTTGTTATAACAATGGGGTTAAGGCCAATTGGCACACAACTAGACTATTCCACCGGTCTCTCATATCTCTGATTTGCATAGGTACTTGGTAGCTATGTGCATATAAGCTTAGGCAGACGGAAAGAAATCCCCAAGTACTTTTTTTTTTTTTTTTTGGTGTGTTGGAATTTAGACCCTAGAGTCCCATGGCTCTCACTCACTTCATTGATTGTAGCCACGACGACCCTTAGGTGTACTAGGCCTACATCTAACTGAAACACCTTTTTTAGCTACTAATATCCTTCATGCATAAATAATTTTGACTTCAACTAGAACAACCTCAACACCCATACCATCATCTCCAACTAGAAAAGTTTAGGGGTCTTCCCAAACAGTCTCCTCGACCCTCATATGTCAGAAAACAAGTTCAAATCACACATGCACCATCGCTTGTAACTATTACACTTTGGTATCAGTTCCTTCACATATATATTTTCTCTAGAAAGACCACAAACCTTATATATCCGTCTCCAAATGTTAAAAGTCAAGAATACATCATTACCTCAAAAATAAAGTTAAAGTACGCTTCTAGGCTCTCTACAATTACTTTGCCCCCCACAAACAGCTAGTTTATATTCACAACAGGCACAATAACACCCTTCTCTAGCCGCTACCCAAATAAAAATTGTTCAGCCATGAGGGAAAAAGTGGATGTGAGGACTCTAAGTCAAGGAAATCAAAACCTAAGCAACAATTATTTTAAATGTATTTTAGCATTTAAGCTCCATTACCTCACAGTAATATATTTTTAAAAAAAAATTACAACTCCTATCCTCACCTAACTTGAATTTATCTCACATATTCATCAGATAATAAATCAATATTTAATCAACTCCATACACACACAAAAAAAAAAGTATTCTTTATCCCAATTATTTAAGAATTAAGCTAAAATCAATTAAAAATCTTACCGCTTCCTGTGCTTCTTCGTCTTGAAATGCTCGTCCCTCACCGTAACATTCGCAAAATATCGACTAAACACATAAAACAAAAAAAAGTCAAGAATTTTAGTTTTCTTTAATAAAAGGGAAATTTTCAAAAATATACAGCCCAACATAAAATATTACGCCACGTATCAATCTAGTATAAAAGACGCTTATACACAAATATGGAACTACACCGGGTAACAAACTCAAAATATGGGCTAAAGCGTGTAAATAGAAGTGTAAAATTCAGTAAAATTTAGGCAACAAACAACTTGCACTTTGTCGTTGTTTAAAAATTTGAGGGAAAACATTTTCCCGTTCAACAACAACACACCAACACATTCCCAACCTAAGTTTCTTGGACTCTCCAAAAATGCTGCCGCACCCGTATCGGATCCTCCAAAGATAACTACTTTTGGAGAATCCGACACGCACCCGTCGATATTTTTGAAGAGTCCGAGCAACATAGTTCCCAACCCACCCACTCCCTACCTTCCTACCCTACCCCCCCCCCCCCCCCTCCCTGCCTACCCCCATCACTAGAAGTTGCACTTCGAATTCAAAAACCTCATAGTGTCTTGCTTTAAACATATGCAAATTTATTTAAGCAACAAACTATTTTTCTGGAGCCTAAGAAATTAGTTTTTACATTACTTGCAGTATAAAGGTGTTAATACACAAATATGAGCTAAAATCAGGTAACATAACTCAAAGTATGGAGTAAATATTTTCAAAGAAGTGTGTTTGTGTATATTACTCGCAGTGAATACAGTAGTATTGACCCATTCCAGGTAAATCTTCATCAAGAGGCAACTCTTTCCTTTGATCTTCAGGTTTTTTCAACTCATCGTAAACGACGTCGTCACCGTTTACAAGAAACTTTGTACGCCGATATTGCTTGTGAGAGTATCTTCTCTTCTTTACACTCCTGTGCGGACACTTTCCTCCCATTTTTTTTTTTTTTTTTTTGAAGAGAATTGAAACCCTAATATTGATTCCTTATATATAGTTATCTCAGCAACGGCGTCGTATTAGTCTCATTAGATTTTCACCTCGGTGGCTTGGTTCATAATAAATGTTGTGTTTTAAATTTCAGTAATGTACAATCCAGCATATAATTACATTTGTGTAGATATATTTTTAAATTACACTTGTATTGACACTTTTTGACGGTATACAATATTATACAGTGATATACAACTTTATATACCTATTGTATACAATATATAAACCTTATATAAAAGTGTATAATAATATACGGGTAAATATTTTCTTTCAATTTGTTTGAACGTTTATTTCCTTTTTATCCGTACAAAATAAAATGTCTTTATAATTTGGAAACAAATTTACTTTATATGATTCTCCTTCCAAACTACACAAATTTTCAAGGCTTATACCATAAGTTTCAAAATTCCTTTTTCTTAAATGTGAGAAAATGATGATTTTAGTCAAATGAGTTAGCTTCATATAAATTGAAATGGAGGGAGTATAAAACTAGTATATAATATTATACAAACTTATACAAGAGGGGTTTATACATAATGTACAAGGGGTGTTTATAGGTTGTACAGTGGTGGAGGAGCTAGTAGCTATTATACAAACTTATACAAGAGGTGTTTATACAAGGGGTTTATACATAATGTACAAGGGGTGTTTATAGGTTGTGGAGATGAAGGAGGAAGGAAAAAACAGTAGGGTGAAAAAGTGGCTATAGCTGGTAATAAAAAAAAGGGGGCTAAAATGGGTAAATATTTTGCCATAATTGGCATACAGTGTTACTTCCCCTTTTCATTTTGGCTCGAAACACGTTCACTTACATAATTAAAAAGGAATTGGAAAAAATAGGAAATATCTACACACTTTAGCTCATATTTTGAATTTTTTATCCAATTTAGCCCATATTTGTGTATAAATTCTTTTATACACTTTTATACAAGGTTGACACATTATGTATAATGCTTTCCTCTAAGTATAATGTTGTATAAAATTGTATAAGCTGAAAATATGGCTACATGGTGTAATATTTTATGTTGGGCTATATTTTTGAAAATATCCCTTTATTTCCTTCCAAATTAACCCCTATTTAGATAATTAAGTTTTTATGTAATCAAAAAACTATATTAATTAGGTAGTAGTATTTAATTAAGGGTAAATTAGTTAAAATATCAATTTTTTTTAAGAGTTGGTATTTTCTTAAAGGATGTGCTAAAGGCTAAGTATACACTTATTTTGAACCAGATGGAGTAATTATTTAAGCAAAGAAAAAATAGAGATTTTAGCTCATACTTCATATGTATGCAAGTTTCATCTTATAATTGTTTTTCAGTTGGGGATAATTAAAATTAATATTCTACAGTTGCTTTGATACTTAATAATATTACATTATTATTCTAATCTTACAATTATTACTACATTAATTAATTTGATTAAACAAAAATATCTCGCCATATATTAAAACTTGATAAGTGATGGAACACAGAGTAACAATAAATGATAGTAGTAAAAGACTTTATATAATTTATAATCGACCATAGTCCATACTTTGGACTGTAGAGTGTATCTAAATTTTAATTATGAACAAGCATTTGAAATTCTCCAGACCCCACTTTGTGGGATTTCACTGGATATGTTGTTGTCGTTGAGAATTTGAGAAAACTTAAAACATGAATGTCATAGCCCATTGAAATACATTTTCAATAGATAACAAAATACTACTACACTATACATTACATGTCGTAGTAAGATTATTATATTCCAATTTATTCATAACTTGCTCAAGACTTGGAGCAAATATCAATTCAAAATTTCAAATCGACCTTTATTTATTTTGTAGTTTGTACCAATACTTGCCTTTCGTGGTAAATTTTAATATTGCTCCTTATAATCAACCGTGATTAATGAAGCATAATTTCGACGGGCATCACCTAGTCTTGATTTTATACAATTTTTTTGAAGAACTTAGGAACCGTTTGGTCACAAAAATTATTCATTGTTTTTTAGAATAATTTTTTACTTTATTTGTAAATCAGTATTTGGCCATGAGAATTTCAAATTCAACTTAAAGTTATATCTCAAATTTGGAAACGGCTTATAACCTTTTTTCCAACTCACTTTTCACTTTTGAACTACAACAACAACATACCCAGAGAAATTCCACAACTGGGGTCTGGGAAGGGTAGAGTGTACGCAGACTTTACCTCTATCTTGGGTGTAGGGAGGATGCTTCCGAAAGACCCTCATTTTCCAAAAAAACATGACGAAAAGAGGGTCAGATCGAATTAACGAAAGTAAAGAAGAAATAGCAAAATACTATAGCTAAGCATTATAAAGAAAAGTAACAGTAGGTGCAAACAAATACGACAAACGAAGTACAAGCGACAATAGATAGTCGAAATACAAAACAACAAATAGCGGAGATTAATGGACACAAAGCTACAAGAATACTACTACGACTACTAGTATGAAATGATAAGGAGGACAACACTCAACTATCTACTAACCTTTTATCCTAATTCGTATCCTCCATAACCGCCTATCTAAGGTCATGTCAGCGGTAAGCTGCACCTGCACCATATCCCGTCTAATCACCTCCCCCAAATACTTCTTCGGCCTACCTGTACCTCTCCTGAAACCGTCAATAGCCAACCTCTCTCTGTCTCTCTAGTATGTCCGTGTTAACTTTCGTCTTTCGAGCAGTTTGGCATCCCTGCGTAGTTGGTCCTACGTAAGAACTTGCCGTTTTGGTGGCACCGCTTCTTATCCAACTTTGGAGCCTCCATCTCAACCTCGTGTTCCCGCATCTTATCCTCTACCGATAAGGCCTTTCTTTTCTTTTGAATGACCTACCTTGTCCCCGACATCATAGTTTTAAATAAATTCAAGCATGAGTATTATTTAAAATATATTTTGCAAAAAGTATAACATGGATGTTCCCATGGAGTGCATGCCCACACATCATATCGCAACTATCCCCATTTCCATCTAACGAATTTATTTTATGTGGCATAAATTATAAAAATAATTAAAAACAAGCGCGTGTATTAATCTCCTTTTGAGTTTGATTTAACTTGTATTCTCTCTCCCTATGTCGCATAACCTTCTTCATTTTTTTCTTTAATTTTTCAGTTAACCATCATTCCCTTTTTCTCCTTTATTCAGTTTCTTGACATATTTTAATTACTTTTGTAGTTTTGTTTCTAAACTTCTAGATATTATAATACAAGTTGAAATGATGTAAAAACGAGAATAAAACAACTTCTTATCGACCAAATCGAGTTCTTGAAGTTAAAATGGAAGCTTTTGTTTTGCGAAAAGAGAAGCTATAGTTTTGGTGAAGTATGCTTTGTTTTGTGAAAAGCAGGTGAGCTTTGTGTAATTGTTTTCCTTTTTTTTTTTTTTTTTTTTTCGGTGAGAATGAAAAATCATGGCACACAGATTTATTTGAAAAAGGAGGTTCATTTTCTTGTCATTGTGTGGTTAAAAATCTCAACAGATGGGAACTGATGTTTTCCTTTTTTTTTTTTTTTTTTTATTATTATTATTTTGTTTAGTGATTTCTAAGGATTACTAGTTGTGTAGCATTGAAACTTTCTGTTTTGGTTTTAGTTTTTGTGTTGTTCTTTTAGTTAATGTGACATCGGCGAAAACTATGTGCCTTACTTCCACGCATGTCCCAAGTAGTATTTAAATAAATTCAAGATTTGGGAAGGGGGGGGTGAGTATTATTTAAGAATATATTTGGAGGGTGGCGAGAAGGTGGAGGAGAAAAAAGTATAAAAGGAAAAAAATATAAAATTAAAAATTGGATGTTCCCATGGACAGTATGCACTTATTACACAACAACTCTAAAAAGCCCAACAGAAGAGACAACGAATAGGAGAAATGGAGGTTGTAAAGATATAGATTTTTAACTCCTAATTATTGTGACGCGTAAAATCAAATAGTGAAAATAATCATAATCAAAATACTGAAAAGAAAAAGACATCTTCAACTCTAGCCCCATAACTTCCAAATAAAGTGAAAAATATTTGGAAAAATAAATAAATTATTGAGCTTGTGCCTGCGTGTACATTTACAATAAGGAAGAAAAACTATTGAAAAAGACAACTCATCTTTAGGTGTTCTATACACTTGACAAGGGCAGGGCTGAGGATAACACACCATCTACTTTGGGACTTCACATGCCTCTCAATTCCAATCTATTTTTGCAAACTGAAATGATAAAACTAAATAGTAATTTTAAATTTCATGTCAAAGAAACAAAAATAATAAGTGAATATGGGACCAGTATACTGTATACCAGAAGTCTGAACCCCATATTCACTATTGCAAGTAGAATTATCTTTTCCTTAACTGATTATTTTTAGGCAAGCAATTACTACTTTAAAAAAAAAAAGGGATAATGAACCATAAAGAGAACCCTTTTTATATCTTTCCCAAAACTAAAGCAATAGATTCTTTATTTAACCAAAGGAAAATGAAACAAAACAGTACATGATGGAAGTAACTTTGTCAATACTTTCTCCTAACTCAACCAAGAAAAAAGAAGAAAAAAAAAATCAAAGGGAAATTAAGGTATTCAACCAAGAGATTGAAGTGATACCCTTGCTAAATTCCACGTACTGGTATAACCTTCATAAGGGTCTTTAGATTTTAACCTTAACTAACTGAAATTATATTGGTAATAAATTCATTTTGTCAATGGACAAGTACTTAATTATTCATCCTTGAAAACATTGCCATTGAAAATGTATCGTGGCATTTTCTTATTATGAGAGATCAAACAACATCTTGATTGGCAAAATCTACTAATTTCTGTGTTTTATTCATGTAATGATATTTGACTCGGCATGAAGTTTAAGAAAAAAAAGTTTAAATTTGAAATATCTAAAACAAGCTATGGACATTTGCATGCTTATATATCATCTCATTAAAAGTAACATAAAAGTTAGAGTTAAATAATTTCTAAATGAAAAATTATACTCATTAAACTAAAAAGTACATTATCACATAAACTGAGACAAAGTATAAGAAAGATCTTTTTTTTAATTACAGTAATTTATAATAATGTCAGTGACAGCTTAAGCTAGCACACTTCAACCAATTCACCGGATACTTCTATATATATCTCAACAGTGTAAATTGAGTTGAGTTGATGCTTATCCGCTATCTCTCATCAGAACAAATTGAACCATATTAACACTTACCTGCTATCTCTCATTAGTATATGTTTACCTGGTGCCTATCTGCTATCTTTCATCCGAACAAGTTGAACCGATATTAGCACTTACCTATTATCTCTCATCAGTATACCCGATGCTGGTAACTATCTGTTACTCTCATCAGAATAAGTTGACCGATATTAACACCTACCTGGTATCTCTCATCAGTACAAGGTTAAGATGTGCCTTGGCTTGGAGTTTTTGAGTGATGGGAAAAGGAAAGCCAAGATGCCATTTTATCTGCAAGAGCACCTGCACCTTTCTACACAAGTCTTTTTGAAAATACTTGCATTGCTCCAACTATATATATGCTGTAGAGATTGAAAAGAAACTCGTTCACTAAGGTGCAGGTGCAAATGCAGATAAAAATATGCTATCTTGTTTATAAAAAGAAGATACTCTATGTCTAAATTATCTCTCCACACACACACACATATATACTTCTACTTTAAATACTTCTTTCTTCAATAAAACTAAAGGAATCGAATGTTCTATTATTTATAATTATTGAAGTGGAGAATTCTTGGATAAGATGGGCTCAAAAATATGTAAGCTACAGAACAAATTAAACAGGTGAAGTGAAAATAATATAAATAAATAAACAAATAAAGAAAAGATTTGATACTATAAGTTTGATTTAAGAAAAATTTACTGTCTCGGGTTGATTTTACTTGTTATGTTTGTCGTTTGCAAGCTTCTCAAGAAAACATCAACTAAAAAGACATTATCATTATTTATTCTTTGATCCCAATTTAATTCTACTCTTCTTCTTTGCATCACAATTTATTAGAATAGGGGTAAAGTGACTAGCTATTTTTAGCAACTACGGCAAATAAAATGGACGTGAAGGAGTAGTTGTAAAGTTTAAAAATAGGAGTTGAATGGTTAGACATAAGCCACGTGCTGAATAGGCTTGGGCAGGTGCTGGTTATTCTTGATGACCAATTACACAGTGACACGTGCTCCTATCAAATGGAGGCCACAAGCTCCACCTGAAGTGCCTCGTTTTGCCTGGTGTATCGAATGGTGAGTATTGAGTAATGAAATTTCAACCAAAAACTTAAAGAGTATATTAATGGCAGTCAAATTGTTGAAATTCGCACTGTGGAGACGGATCTCGAATTTAAACTTGATAGATTCAAAAAGTATGTTTTCCCAGATGAAATTACTTTTGCTATCTTTTGAGATCAACCTGAATATCTCGAATGCTCAGTTATTTTCCATGTATTTTTATTTTGTATAAACACTGCTAGATTCAATTAAACTCGTTGGCTTTATGTTGCATCTCTTCTCCCACACTTAACCTTTGAGTTCGAACTCAAAGCTTCTTTATCAAGAGGTGTAATGGAATATTTGAAATATCTCTATCTTTAACAGGAGGTCTCAAGTTTAAAACTTGAGAATTAAGTCTTTAATGGATAGTTAAACTTAGGGGCAGAACTAGAGGGGCAAAAGGGGTTCGTCCGAGCCCCCTTTTTATGAAAAAATGACACAACATATAAGGTCAAATTTCTTTTCAATATATATAGATATAATAGATGATGAACTCCGTTAATGAAATCTTGCCTCGGCTACTGCTTAAACCAAAAGAACAAAATCCCACTGTCCTGCCTTTATGGGCTGGCAGAAAGATGGTCCAAATCCTTGGAAAGTTGCAGGTATTTCCTGTCCACATTAACTCAAGTCAAATGATCAATTTGGGATCTACAATGTTGCAGCAAATGTTAGGTTTAGCATATTTAGATAATCAACTTTATCTAGAGAAGATGGAGAGAAGAAATAAGAAACATTTGATTTGCCATATATGATAAAGCTTACAATCACACTCAAATTCATCCATATATGATACAGCTTACAATCACACTCAAATTCATTCATATTTAATTAAATGGATGATAATATTACAAATCTCAGGTTTACAGATTCAGTAGCTATATCATATCTTGTAGAATTCAACACAAAGCAAAACACCAAAGAGCTATTGTTTATCCTCTAGCTCCTATTGAACGGTCAGCAACATTATCTGAAAATGCAGTTCACAGTAGTGATCTTAGTCAAACTCAATTATAAACTTGAAAGAAACCCGAGAAAAAACAGTAATGCAATATCACGAGTTATCTTGCGTTCCTCAACACATTTTTTTGAGGACAGAGGAATCACCATAAGTCAGCAGGCACCTGGTTCAAAATTCGTTGGATAATGAGCCTCTCTATCTTGTTCTACTTAAATACCATACTTAAACTGCAAGAGGGTTTGAACTCGTGACATGCGCCCAACCCAAGCATCACAATTCATGCATTGCAACCAAAGCCCTGGGGTGCAAAATTCATTTGCTCTCAAAATGACATTACGAGTGCTGTATATATCATATCCACTGAACTCCTTCAAAATAATTTGTCAGCAGCTCTATGTAACAGATACTCTTCCTCATCACTATAAGTTCCAGATACATTTTGGCACCATAGACAAGGATGTGTCGTCTCCGAATTAGTCTTTGCCGACAAATAATCTGCTTGGATGTTCACTGCCCTTGTGATAATCTCTGCTAAATATAATGCAAAGATATGTACAAGAAAAATTTCCACCAGACTAACAGTGGGGGACAAGTAATTACTCTTCTAATTTATAGACATTGGTATCACCTCGGTGATGCATCTGATATGAACAAGAAAAGAGATCGCCTTTTTAGGGAAACATGGAAAATAAGCTAATTAATACCTTGAAAAACAAGAAAAGATGCATGAATCTGCAGTTAGAAATGGAAAGAAAAGATCATATACTACAAACTCGATTTCTCCTCATAGTAATTGCTGGTCTTAGGAAACGATAGACATTCACCTGCAACACCAACATATGTCGAAGACATATTAGGTAGGTAATTGAACAACAATCTGGGCAGCTAAACTACATATTCGAGTAGATTATCCAGTCCTCCACATTTCAAGACAATAGTGTACCTCAACCACCAAGTACATCTATGAGTTACTAGTAACCTGCTGAAAGGCGCACAAGGGAGGCCCAGCAGCCAGGAAATGAAACATGTATAGAATAAACGCACTTGGAACAGCAGAAGTTAGAATAGTTTCATGTAATAAAGGCAATGAGTTTTTAATTGGTTATGCTTCCCACATGGTATGGAAAATGATAAAAGGTTGGATACAATGCTTATTCCTGAGTCAGACACTTTTCAATGCTTAATCCTGATCAGACCCTTTTGTTGTTTGTAAGCTCCTTTAGAAAGTGCTGAATTGCCAATGAATGAAAACATGCAAAACACATAGATGTGCTAGTTTTCTCCCTAAAAGCATACCAACGCTCCTCCTTCACAATTATTAGATGTCACATGATCTATCAGTCGAAGCAACAAAAGCATCAATTAACACATGCAAAAATTAATCTTTAGTCATCAACAACCGATATGGGTCAAAGAAGGAACCATCAACAACCAGTGTTCGTATATTCAAGTGGTCTGATTGATTGGCTGCATAGGTGTGATATCAGTTTCAAATTCGATAAACAGGAAAGTCAGGTTTGACAGATAAAAAGGTGTGACCATGCACCGCTGTTCAATTTGTGAGTAACTGGAAATGTCAAGCCTTGTAACAAAATCAGCATTAAGGAAAAGGTAAAAGGTGGAGCATGCACAACAGTCCAAATATATAGAATTGAATTCAAGGCCATGATTCTTAAAACTACTCTAATCATTGGTGTAGCATGAGTTTACCCTGATCTAACAAAACCACATCATTCTTAGAAGTAACAGAAAGAGAAGCTAGGTTGCAATGGATGTACATTTCGTTTTTTTCTTCGAGAAGATTGTTTAGATCTAATTTACAGCGATAGACAAAGGAGAAGATAGAAATGCTAATATATTGGATTGTTATCAAGTAACCATAATATATAAGGCGTTTTACTTTAATACTTCGATTATAGATGTCCCAGACTCCACTTGTGGGATTATACTTGGTATGTTGTTGTTGTACTTCGATTATAGATGTCCAGCCCTTAAATGTTTTAAGTTGCTAAAGAAAGAAAGAAGCCAATTGCATCTGAAAACATGCCAGATTTTCAAACATGAGGACTGCCGTATCATATCGTCAATTATCCCCATTAGGACATTTATCCACGACATACATAATGAGTACCACTTTGGCCACATCACCCAACATGACATTACAGAAAAACCGTTTAGAAGTGTTTGAACAATATAGTTGATCCTGTTCTAGTAATGGAAACAAAACCTCAGAAAACAAACTAAACAATCAGTGGTTCGACATGTTATATACAGGACTCAAATTCAATGGCGGAACCAGGATTTTCACTAAGAGGGTTCAAAATTTGCAGAAGTGGGGGTTCAAAATTTGTAGAAATGAACATAGGAAGAAGTCGAAGGGGGTTCAACATCTACTAAATATACATTAAAAATAATTTTAACCATGTATAAACAGTGTAATTTTTTGCCGAAGGGGTTTCGGATGAACCGCCTTGGCTATGCCTGGCTCCACCCTCACTCAATAATGTGTTCCAGGGAAAAACAGCTATTGCTTATACGCTGCTCTCACCAGAAATTAAAGAGATTATCCACCTTCAGTTGGGCATTTCATAAATGAATTCACCTCACCTTGCAGGTGTAGTAACAGGAATTGCTACTTTTATTTGTTAGGGTCCATGTGCCTATTTATCCCTATGCGTACTTGTCGAATGGATATCCTTATTCAAGATCATTGCAGATCTCATATCCTTACAAGATTTTGAAGTATATAACTTTGAAAATAGATTTTTCACATGTGAAGAAGTCCCACATCGGATGAAAAAGGGATGGGTGGTCTCTTTATATGGCTTAAGCAATCCTAAACTCTTGAGCCAGCTTTTAGGGTTGAGTTTGGCCTAAGGTCCATAACATGGTATCGGAGCAGGGCCATCCAATTCTTGTTTGCCGATGTTGGGCCCCCATATTAAGATTGCCCACACTCCAAATGAGTGGGCGATTGGGGGGGGGGGGGGGGGGGGGGGGGGGTTCGGTTAAATGAAAAAGGGATGGGTGGTCTCTTTATATGGCTTGGGCAATCCCCGCCTCTTGAGCTAGCTTTGGAGTTGAGTTAGGACCAAGGTTCATAACAACACATAATCACATGGAAATAGTATTGGATCTCAAGAATTTTTAGTTATGCTAGGCATTGTGGAGGAGACTTCTAGGACAATATGAACTTATAGAACCTTAATTGCATTTGAAGTGGCTTAAGAAACAAAGGTGGCTGGTCCAAAATTCTTTTTGTTATTACTTAATTCCCCATAATTCACAACTATCATATTCCCATTTTGAAAGGAATAAAGGTTAGAGTACTACAAAGAGAATATAAAAAATAAAGCATCAACAGTGCCGAAATCTATTCCAAAAACTATGCAAACTCAAGACAAGATATATATGACAAGATTAGAAATTATGACACATCAACAACAACAACAACATACCCAATTTAATTCCACAAGTGGGGTCTGGGGAGGGTAGAATGTACGCAGAACTTACCTCTACCTTAGGAAGGTAGAGAGGTTGTTTCCGGGAGACCCTCGGCTCATACAAAAACATAAAATAGATTAGCAACAAGCAGAAACAATAGCAAGCTAATAAGATAACCGCGGCCAAAGAAACAACAGAATGTAATAAGAATTTAAAAATAAGAAAATACAAAAATAATGCTAAGACTCCGGAAACGGAAATGGAAAGCGTCCGATTACCCACTACCCTTCTACCCTAATTCTCGACCTCCACACCTTCCTGTCAAGGGTCATGTCCTCTGTGAGCTGAAGTTGCGCCATGTTCTGCGTAATCCCCTCCCCCAAATACTTTTTCGGCCTACCTCGCCCCCTCAGCAAGCCCACAACGGCCAATCTCTCACACCTCCTTATCGGGGCATCCGCATCCCTCCTCCTCACATGTCCGAACCATCTCAACCTCAATTCCCGCATCTTATCGTCTACGGGGCCACTCCTACCTTGTCCTGGGTATCTACATTCCTAATCTTATAAACACGTGTGTGCACATCCATCTCAAAGATCCGCATCTCTCGCTTACTCTCATCTTCCGAAATACATGGGAGTTCTTGGTCGGCTGTGGATGGTTTTAGGAGAGGTAGAGGTAGGCCTAAGAAGTATTGGGGAGGTGATTAGACAGGACATGGCTCAGGTCTGACTTACCGTGGACATGACCTTAGATAGGAGGATATGGAGGGCACGGATTAGGGTAGAGGGTTAGTAAGTATTTGAGTGTTGTCTTACTTATCTGTGCATACTAGTAGTCGTAGTAGTACTCTTGTATGTCCTTATATTTCGATAGTATTTTGCCATGCCTTTCTCTGTTTTGCTTTGGATTGCTTGTTATTACCTCTAGCACTATCTGATTGTTTCTTTTACTACGCCGTCCTATTATATTTCTGCTATTTCGGCTTATTACCACTATCTATTATTACTAATACTTTTTATATCTCGCTTTGAGCCAGGGGTTTATCGGAAACAGCCTCCCTGCCCGTTAAAAGGTAGGGGTAAGGTCTGCGTACACTCTACCCTCTCCAAACCTCACATGGTAGGATTATACCGGGTATGTTGTTGTTGTTGTTGGTCTAACCACCACCCTGTAGAACTATCTTGGCGGCACATTCTTATCACAAAGAACACCGGACGCAAGCCTCCATTTCATCCACCCCGTCCCAACACATGCGAGACAAAAAACAAATGAAAAGAAGAAGAACCAAAAGCATTTTATGCATATTTACCTAAAAAAAAAAAAAGCATTTTATGCATATACTGATGAGGTATATTAAACTGAGAAAATTCAATCATCTATGAATTTAAGAAAAGCAGATCAAGAATATTCATATGGTTAAATTTTAATTCGCACTATCCACCTACATCCTCATATACAGAATTTACAAAGTTTTCTAAAAAATTCTGGGTAACTGTTGCTTCAGGTCAAAGAATAAAACAAGAAAAAACGACGGTAAGTGTCAAATTTATCTTATGTATTTAGCACCCACAAACATCAAACAATATCCTTTTAAAAGTCAAAACCAAGTTCCTGTCCTTTTAACATGGACTAAGTTTAGAGGTTATCTCCTTGAGCCGAGGGTCTATCGGAAACAGCCACTCTACCTCCCAAGGTAGGGGTAAGGTCTGCGTACACACTACCCTCCCTAGACCCTATTTGCAGGATTACACTGGGTATGTTATTGTTGTAAGTATAGAGGTTATCAATACACATAACCAAAAGATACAGAACTAGAAAGAAAAGAAAAAAATTGGCGAACTCCGTACTTTGATTTTTAAAATACATCAATTTTATGGCCTGCCAGCCGTAAATTGACCTGTGCCGATTAAGATGAACATTCTTGTTTCATCCCAAGTGACATTTGGGATAAATGCTTACCCACACGGGGTGTTTACACAAACCATCTGTTAACCTTAGTAGTTAAAATTAGAGTGGGAATACATACAACTTAACCATGATTAAGTGGTATGTATATATGAACACACATGTCTTGCATTCATTTGTTTGGTGCAAACACCCGTGCAGGTGAGCTTTTACCGTGACGTTTGTCATAAACACATTAAGAGTTGCTTATGATTTTCAACTAACTTAACAACATTTTGGTGTAGGAAAGTTGACAAATTTAGTAACCAAATCAGCCAATTTATTCCCCAAAACAAAATCGGACATAGCTTAACTAGAAATTTATTGCTCTCAACAAGTCAGACGTATTTAAACCAAACTTCCTACTTTCTAAAGCATTACTGATAGCCATGAATATTTAGGAAAGTCACCCTTCATAAGGTAGTTTATAAACATTAAAATAACACCAACCACTTACTAACATATCCATCATGACTTGGGAGTGCAAGTATCCCACACAAGAATGTACAATTTAGATGACATTTCCAAGAGTTGATGACGATGTTAGACTTGGATGTGCTCGAAACGTGTTATGACCCATATTCACATGATTCCAAATGATGTGTGTCGTCTTTGAGTCTAGATTTATGCATCACTTCATGGTTCTACATTCAGAAAAAACAGAGTTATGCCAGCTGTAAAGAACTTCAAAGCGTACTTCGCAATTTTCATTTATTTGATGGTATGATTTTAAAGGCAATCAGTTGATGTAGGTGCCGACAGGATAAAACGACAAAGTCCTCCTGAGCTAAACATTTTGTTTCTGATCCAGGTCAGAATTACCACTAGTACTCTCAAAAACAAAAGCATGAAAAGCAGAGTAACTTAGAAGCTAAAAAATGGATATGGGTAATAGTGAGGCCTCAGGTAGTTAAGAAGCATTTTGGTGAAATGCAGATGATATCTTTTATGCGCTTCTCTTTAAATAAATAAATAGATATAATCATTCAAAACGTAATCTTTATTATCGAATAAAAAAGTTTAAACTTAATCTTTATTATCGAATAAAAAAGTTTAACATTTACATTTATGTTTAGATCCTCCAACAGCATTGTCGGAGGGAAAAGCCAGAACTCCAGCTAGCAAGATGATACGTTGCAGCACCTTCATTGCATGTAGCCCGTGTGTCTTTCACATGGAAGAACTTTATTTAAATGGATTACTCAATCTACGACACCACTCCACCTCATCTCCATTTACTATCGTCACCTTCACCACAATCACACTTCATCTTTATTTAAAGCAACTAAACCTGCATCCATAAGTTCACCACAAACGCATTCCATCTCTATGTACTTGCAGGGCAAGCTCGTACCTTTCAACCCAAAGTGCGCTGCTCCCTTACTAAACTCTGAATTCAGGTCCTCCATACCATACAGAAACTCAAGCACAAAAGATGAGAAATCTCGTTTTCCAAGATCCTGGGGTCAGAGTAAGCACCAATACTACTCAAAGTCTAAATCAAGCTTGGGAGCGAATACGAGTTCCAGTAGTGGTGCCTGCTCTACACCTAGCAATGTATTTATGCATAGCGATGTCCATCATGCTCTTTCTTGAGCGTGTTTACATGGCAATAGTTATAGCAGGGGTCAAGTGCTTTGGAAGGAAAAGATATACCAAGTATAAGCTCGAGTCCGTAAAAGAAGACCTAGAGAAAAATAAAAACTACCCAATGGTGTTAGTCCAAATTCCCATGTTCAACGAAAAAGAGGTACACACCCGCCTGAACATCTTAACCTTACTTAAGTATACGTCATTTCTGTTCAAGTTCCAGAGATTTAAAGTTACGCAAACATCATTATTGTTCAGCATTGTGTTTTAATTTTGCCTAGAAGAAACTACGAATACGCCTATTTCTAACCGCCTTTTTTTTTTTGATCAGTGGTTATATTGTTGCCATCTTGAGAGTTATTTTTAGAGAACAAATCACTAACATACAATGATCCTAAAAATTTAGTCAATCAGCAATAGAACTTCTCACAACCACCAATAATCAAAAACCTAGGAACAACACACACTGTACAACCATATCCGAGTATCAAGTGAAAGTTCATGGGAGGATTTTTCCTTCAATGCAAAGGAGCAATATTTGTTCTTCTCTCACCCTTCCCCTTCCCGGCTTCCCCATACCCGGATCATTCAGAAAAGAATCACAAAAATGACAATTTTACACCAAAAATATCAGAAATTTCTAAAATGAAAAATAGATACCAAGAGATTACTCCCTTCTCATGCCATTTGTCGGACTGCTGACAAATCTCTTGTCATGATATTTACCTGAACTTTTCCCTGTTGTGTACTGCTACAAAATCATGAGTTTAATAGAAAGAGAACAAATAATCAATATTAATCGGCTAACAAGGTAAGTCAGAACATGGAAAAGAAGGAAGCTTATTGTCCATCTGCAGTTATGCAATTTAATAATATATCAATAGCATATTGACTGTAAGGCTCTAGCCTCTAGCTTAGTCGATCAAGGAACAAAATTTAGGAGCATACAAAATAAAGGCACTACTTTTTGTGCCTAGACAACAAAAAAAAACACATTTGAAATTAGTCCGAGTGCCAACTAGAATAGCAGATGCATAGGGATATGAACTTCCTCTACCAGTGAAGAACCATTACTCATCTTATTGTTTTTTATTAGGTTTACAAGCTCTCAATTGGAGCTGTATGTGGCTTGTCATGGCCATCAGATAGGCTCATAGTGCAGGTTCTTGACGACTCCACCAACGAAGTTTTAAGGGTATCTCTTTCAACTCAACTTTATCTGGGAGCAAAATTTAGGAGTCTTCTGAATCCCAACTAATGTTTGAGAATATAATTGCAGACATTAGTGGACTTGGAATGTCGAAAGTGGATAGAGAGAGGGATAAACGTGAAATACGAAACAAGAAACAACAGGAATGGCTACAAAGCCGGTGCTCTCAAGGAGGGTCTAAAGAAGCAGTATGTTGATGACTGTGAGTTTGTTGTGATCTTTGATGCAGACTTTCAGCCTGATGAAGACTTTCTTTGGAGGACCATACCATATCTTCTCGACAACCCAGAACTGGCTCTGGTTCAAGCCAGATGGAAATTTGGTAAGGCCAAAGATTAATACGTCCATATACACACTGAATAACTGGGCATAACCTCAAAAAAAAAAAAAAAACGAATTTAAAGGTGTTCAGAAGAGGTAAAAATTAATGATAAATGGATTAATATGATTGTGATAATAAACTGTGATTGTATCTGCTTCATGATAAGAGGATTCTTTTATGTTGTTTCCATTTACTCAAAGAACTTTTCATGAAAAGATTTATCTAAAAAAAATATCAATTCAGCAAAGCGTCTTTAATCTATTTAAAAGGCAATTCATACGTAGAGAAAGAATTAATAGCTTCAGTCGTATTTCTGGTTCTTACTAACTTGGCTATTAAGTGAAAATCTTTCCACAGTCAATGCAGATGAATGTCTGATGACTAGACTTCAAGAAATGTCACTGGACTATCATTTCAGTGTTGAGCAAGAAGTTGGCTCGTCAACATGTTCTTTCTTTGGGTTCAATGGTAAATAAAGAATCAGATCTCACTCCACATACAGGCATTCAACAGCCAGAAGTTATGTTGAAAATGTAATTAGCTTTTGGATTGAATTGTAGGGACTGCTGGCGTGTGGAGAATTCGAGCAGTGAATGATGCTGGTGGATGGAAAGACAGGACCACAGTAGAGGACATGGATCTTGCAGTCAGGGCTAGCCTTAAGGGTTGGAAATTTGTGTTTGTGGGCGACTTATCTGTGAGTTCATAACTTCAAATTTCTTATTTATAGAAATGACTAGAAGCCTCTATGTATCAGATGTATAACATATTTCATTTAGGTCAAGAACGAACTCCCAAGTACCTTCAAGGCTTATAGATTTCAGCAGCACCGCTGGTCATGTGGCCCAGCTAACCTCTTTCGCAAGATGGTGAAAGAAATCATGTTTTGCGAGGTAATACTATTTTGTTTAAATTCTGTATACTATACAAAAGAAACTTTTCTGTCAACAGTCACATCACACCTTTTCTTTTAAATGCAGCGTGTATCACTCTATAAGAAGTTTCATCTCATCTACGGCTTCTTCTTTGTGAGGAAGATTATCGCACACTGGGTTACTTTTTTCTTTTACTGTGTCGTCATCCCTGCAACTATCTTGGTGCCTGAAGTCCATCTTACAAAGCCTCTAGCTATATATCTTCCAGCAACTATTACCATTCTTAATGCTGCTTGCACACCAAGGTATGTGAACTCACGAAACTGAACTCAGAAATCCTCCTTTTGTTTTTCATTGTCACATCTTTCAAGCACAATAATTTAATACAGCTTAGTATGGTTTCCTCGCAGATCTTTCCATCTTCTTGTATTCTGGATCCTATTCGAGAACGTCATGTCTCTCCATCGATCTAAGGCAACAATAATAGGACTCTTAGAAGCCAGCCGAGTAAATGAATGGGTTGTAACTGAGAAGCTGGGGAACATGATGAAGCAAAAGTACAGTACCAAGGCATCAAAGAAACCAAGATCGAGGATAGGTGAAAGGTAATCGTATATCCATATTCCATACTTATCATTACATCTGACAGTTCATTCAGTCCTAAGAAGTTGGTTTAACGTTAAAGTATTCTCTATTCTGCAAATTTCTGACTCTAACCTGCACTATTTTTTTCAAACAGGGTTCACGTCTTAGAGCTGCTAATGGGAATGTATATGCTACACTGTGCTATATACAACATGCTATTTGGAAATGATCACTTTTTCATATACCTATTCCTGCAAGCAGGAGCTTTCTTCATTGTTGGAATTGGCTATGTTGGAACATTTGTCCCCAGTTAGAAAATCTGGTAAACATAGGATGCCACTGGCATGCAGGACAAACAGTGAGAACGATGCCCAACTAGCAGACTAATAGTATGCAAGTGCTAAATTGTATAAAAAACTAAGCCCTATAAGAGCTTAAAGGTTTCAATGTAATAATGCGTTTTATTATTTTTATATGTTCATTTGGCTGTCCAAATAACTTTTGCTACTGTTCGTTGTGTTATCAGATTTCCACTGCATAATATGTATGTAGTAAATTATGAAAGATGAACATTAGTATTGTGTTCTCATTTTTACTTATCAATAAAGATATTTTCTCTTCTTTTCTGCAAGGTCAGCAGGTGAAACTTAATGATCTAGGTAGGCATATTTTACTTCATGACTCAACCCCTCCTGAAAAGATAAAGAACCTATGGATCCTAGAACCCCCGAATTTTATGAAACTTACAGGGAGAAAGGCATAAAACCAGAAAAATCATAAAAGAAAATAGGGAATGACAATGAAAGCCATAAAGTCAAAATAATCCTCCAGCTTTGGCCATCTTCATCTGTTAGTTGTTTGTTAACCAAGTTAATTCGATATTTTTAGAACAGGAAATATTCGTTAAGGATCTATTGAACAGATGGAAAGGACAGTGCATGAAGAAAAGGTTGAAAAGAACATTATTTCTTACTGTCTCACTTTCTCAATTCTTTTAGTTGAGAATGCAGGGCTAACACATGACCTCTAGCGTCATATCGCCTATAGATTAGTCACGATGTTGGTTCTTGCAAAAAAACCACTACCAATGTTAAAAAACAATGCAACAAAAGGATTGGATGAGCAATAACCTGGAAATCATTCTCCACTGCACTCCCAATGCTAAAACCAAGATAATAGTTCTTTGAACAAATATCTTTTCCTCTAAGAAGGAAACATCCATGTAGTCAAGCTCATAATTGCACATCTATAGAACCTACATTAAATAAATAACAAATCGGGCAAAAAAAAAAAAAGTAAGAGAAAATCTGAACAAATACTAGCGGAATTAACATTACATAATGCACTTGATGATCTCATTTATTGTTGCCTTTCATATTCTGATTTTCTTCTTTCATTAAACACATTACTTGTCCTCAATCATTCCCCTTTCTCGCCTATCTTAATCTTCAACATATCTTCTTTTTCTTATCAAGGAAAAAAGAAAACCAAAATAAACTATCAAATGGACTACGAGGTATATCAAATAACTAACAAATCTGAAACTTCCATATATAAATTAGGGCTTGCTTTCATGTATACTTCTATATGATAAGTAAAGGCATGATGACATAATAGTACCGCTAGTATCTACTCCTTCCGTTTCTAAATAAATGGTGTTTTTTTTTTTTAATGACAAAGGAACCATGACAAGCCAGATAAACCTCGCTCCCGTGTAATGACCGCAAACCACATGTGAGAGATAACCCGCACTAGGCAAGCCATTTCCGAGCCCAACTCGTAAAGCTTTGTCGTGTCGAGGGGGTTTCGAACCTCCATTATGGAAGCCCCATGCTCAACCAACTGAGCCACCCTTACGGGTAAATAAATGATTTTTTAGGTTTTTCATTTTATTTCAAAATAAGTGGTGCTTTAGGATTTCAAGAAGAAATTGATCTTATCCTTTCAAAATTACCCTTATTTACCTAATCAAGAACCATAATGTAGCTTTTCATTTTCTAGGCATTTAATTAGGGGTAAGTTGGTAAAAACACTCCTAATTTATCGAACCAATGCCAATAAAATAAAATAAGATATGGTAAATTAAGCAGAAACATAAACAGATAACAGGCAAGAGCATGAATTTGCTTATGAGATTGTGCAACAGAATAAATACATACAGATATCAGTGGAACCTCATATTAATACTCTTCCAATTAGTATTCATAATCATTCTCTTTTGGTAAAAATGTATGACACCATTTCATTTCTATACAATTTTCCTAAATTCAACTTCATTAAACTACTCAAAACTTTGATATAACATCTTCGCTAACAACATGCTTTTCAACTATTACACTTTTGTTTGGATGGTTGTTACCTATTGTATTATGTTGTGTCCTTAGTTTAAATATAGTGTTTGTTTCAATGGTTACTTAAATTTTTTCGTACCGTCAAATTCATTGTTATGTAACGACGAAAAGACTCATTTTGTGTAACGACAGATTTAGTGTGATCGCATCTTACATTATTTTCTCATTTTGTCTTTACTTAATGTTTAATAATCCTATTTTATCCTCTATCCTCTACCTCGTACCTACTCTTTTTTCTTTTAATTGATGTGACATCATGTAATGACGGGAACGATACAATCTATCTAAACGTACGAGTGTTACTCTAATATAATGTAGGAGTGTAATGAATTTAACATCTTAATAGATGATGGCAATAAATTAAATGCAAAGAGGTACCTGTGAAAACGCAAAAAGTATTGATTTTTTTTTCTGAAGGCGTTCGATACGAGCGTTGGAAGTTCCGATCGGGTCGCCCCAGAAATTTTGAAGTCCAAAAGTAATGGGTCTAATGTTATTGATTGTTTTGGGCTAAAAAAGCAGCCCACTATCAGAATCCATAAGCATTTTTCTGCGCGGATTATCCTTCAAACGCGCTGGTCTTTAGTTTTTGTCCCTCAAATTATTCGTTTTTAATCGTTGTCCTTCGCCTAGAATATCGCGAGCTTTTGGATTCGAACTCAGACTCAGTCAAAAAATAAAATAAAAAGTCGCAAGATGGAGTTTGGTTGTAAAATTAGGCCTATTCAGGCAAATTTTGTAGAATTCCAGCAGAATAAAAAAGAATTGCCTTTTTTTTTTTTTTTTTTTAATGCGGGTGTTTAAACCCAAAATCTCTAGATATTTTCGGTCACTTTTTTAAGCGAAGAGAAAAATTAAGGACCAGCAATTTGAGGGACAAAAATTAAAGATCAGTGCCTTTGAAGGGAAATCCGTGCAAAAAAAATGATTTTGAAATGGATTGTAATTTATAGTCCTTTGGGACAAGTGCGCATATAATCAATTTTTGGGATCACCATTTAAGTTATAGCCGAGGTATATAAAAATTTACAAGTTTAATCACTCCATATTCAACTTCATGCATACTCGATTGAAGTTGCAAAAAGTCACATCTAAAGTTTGACAACTATCTTCCGATATTTTTGTTTGAAGTTTGACTGACAATGTCAAGCTTCTGATATTTTTGCCTAAAGTTTGGCTTGCCAATGACAAACTTCAAACATTCATATCTGAGAAGTTTTACACATATGTTCGAAACTGAAAATAGTTTTTCTGAAGTTTAAACTAAAAATCTTCATCTCCGCCAATATTTCAAGCTTTTTCAACAACACTCATTTGATTCAAAATAAATTTTTATACTCGAGATTCAAAATCCACTTCTTCAGGCTTGCAAAAATAAGTGAGTTTAACGCTAACAATCATTAACTGGTTACTGATGCAAAGTTTTTAAAGAAGTAATTACGCCTTGAACGGCAATGAGTAAATAGGCTATCTGTGCAAAATTTTCAAGTCCTACAAGACCTCAAAAGCCCAATTTCTACTCCTCCTAGAATGGGATATTTGCACTTTTGTTCCTATTTTGTGCTGGCTTTAATTTATGTCCTCAAGGTAAAAAGATTCTTCCCAGGGAATAAGTTTATACTTTTGGATCATAATATTTCACAAGTTATATAGCGCTCTCCGTTAGATATAAGTTCGATGTTAAAGGGTAAAAATTAAAGACCAGTCCATTTGAAGGGCAAAATTGAAGACCACCCATTTGAAGGTCAAACTGTGCAATTTCTTAAATGATGGACTTCAATTTTGGGCCCCAACTTCAAATCAATTGGGCTACTTGGTCGACTGGACCAGCTCCAGTTCGTCAGAAAGTTGGGAAAATGACCTAAATACCTATTTAAGATTCTATATTACAAAACATAAGGATACTTTTTCTTATTTATAAAACATACCAATAAAATTACAAAGTATATCAGATTTGGGTTTAATGGAATACCCACGATTTTAGGCTTTTTTAAGGAAGAAAATCTGATTTTAAATGTGGACTTAATTCTAGGATAGCTACAATTCAACTTCTTCTTCTTTTTAAAAATATTTCTCTCTCTCTCTCTCTCTCCCTCTCTCCCTTTATGATAAACACCATTTTCATACCTAAAATCCATCTTCTCCCAAAGATAAATTTTCAAACCAATATTACAAAGTATTTTTGATTACTTACTTGTGTATTAATTGTATATAAAAATTGATTTGTATCGTTTTTTGAGATATATATATATATATATATATATATGATCATTGTGTCTTTTGAAAATAGATAAATTATATAAATGAATAGTTTTAAAAAATGTTGATAACTAATATATGCATGAAATGTGTATGGAGTCTTTATATGTCATTTTTTAGATATATGCGGCATAACGTGTATGAAATGCCAACAAATTCGATATTAATTAGACTTAAAACCGGGATATGTGGACGGAATTTGGTTTGTATGAATCGAAAACTTATTATACATTAGGGGTGTTCATGGTCCGATTTAACTCGGTTTTTGGTTAAAACCAAACCAATTAAGTTGGTTTTTTTAATATTGAAACCAAACCAAACCATTATAGTATAAATTCTATCTTGCGTTTTTTAAAATTTTATCGGTTTGGTTCGGTTTTTTCGGGTTGTAATAATATATTTTATAATGCAAAAAAATTGACAAACTTATTTACAAACTTGCACTTGTTATTTGCACTAACTATTAGGTTCTACATTATCTAATATGTAACACTCACGACAATAACAATAACGCCGCCTAATTTATACTTTTGGATCGGATATATGAATCTTATCATTACCCATGTCGCTCCATTAGCTCATGTCAAATATATACTACCTTCATACCGTAAAATTAAAGAATTTTTACTCAGAACTTCAAAGACCTCGCCATTAATCTTCAAACCACCGAACTCATTCAAAGATTATATTTAAGAGCTAATCGTTAGCTATTACATGCCAACACTAATCTTATCCAAAAATACAACCTCCAAAAGAACAAAATTTATCCCATAAAAGGTTAATTATATACATTACTTTTCTATTAATCAAGTTGAACAAAATAACAATCTCTCTTTAAAAAGTCCTCCGAATGCGCGCAACACCTCTCTCTATACCCAACTATCCCCAGAGAAAGATCATTTAATTGCTTGCATAAAAGTGTGATTAAATACAAAAACAAGTCAATAGCATAACCCAAAAGAACTTTCTTAAGAAGAACAACAACTTGAAATTAACTACCAAAGAGCCAAAAGACATTTAGATAATTTTGAATTTCAATTCGCAACATCCAAACTAATCAATGCTCAAGGTTGTTTGAATTCTCGAAAAAGAAAGAAAAAAGTTTAACAAAGTAGGCCTTAAAACTTTTTAAAACATAAAAGACATATTCATAAGAGTTAAATATGAAAATTTACCCTTTTCAACTATCTCAAGTTTTTGAATTCTTCTAAAAGATCTTCAAGCTTGCATTCTTTGGAAGTTGATCTTAACCATGGTGGTGGTGGAAGATAAGAGCTTTTTTCTTTGGTGATAAAGAACTTCGATAAGAGTCAAGAATGGTGGACCACCGGTGCTAAAAAGCCGATTCAAGAACAAAGAGAAATAGGAATAGAAAGAACATCTCTTGCCATCCTAGAAATAATTGGATATCTAGCCGTGAAACTTTCCACCAAGCCAAAATATCTAACTCTTTGGTCTTTTCCAAATCATCTAACAAGTACTTTCAAGTTTCGATTTATTTTGAATTATTTTGATAATAGCCAAATATTTCTCCCATTGTGTTTGTCACATCTCGTCACTATGCATGGTATCAATTTCATCATTCAAGCTTGTTTGACCACCAAGTTTATTTGTATGACCGTACGAGTCACACAAAAAGAATACATTAGTAATCATACAAGCGACTCAAAGTATCCATCACCTTTTTCAAAAACAAACCTCCCACCAAACAACCATAAGAGTTTTTAATAAAAATATTCCACATATTTCAACTTGTATCGAGGATCCAAAACAACAAGAATGAATAATAACTTGTTCATACTTTCAAAAGTACCCCCAAAGATTTGTTAAATTTAAGCTCCATCTTTTTAGCCATGCCACTCAAAATAGAATCTTCACTACGAACATATTTGCAAATCATCTTTGAAGATTAAAGATCTCATGGAAGAAAGAATTGAAGTAACATATTTTCCTTTCTTTTTTTTCAGATTTTTCAAAGTTATATTTGCAGAAAATCTCAAGGAACTTAATGAAAACTTTAACATTCTTCCAATCATCTATCATGGACCCTCCCACATTATTTGTTTCTAAACAATACTTCAAGGTTCTTGTGATCATCATCATACACGAAAATGCCTTTTCAAATTTTACATTTCGTATCTAGCATCATATATGTGGAGTTCACACACTAGTCTCAATATCTAAAGTCAAAAGACCACATTCAATTTAATCATCGACAAACGACTTAAAGGAATCAAACCTATTTTCTTGATTCGAGGACTTAACATATTTGATAGCATTTCTTACCCGAGAAATAGACTCATTTTGTTCACGAGTCCTTCTTTCACGATCAAATTTAGAATATGAGCATTACATCTAACATGTAAGAACTCATTTCCTAAGATGCCTCCTTTCCAATCCTCAATTCTTCTCTTCAAGTGTTTAATTTCTAAAAAATCAAGAATTGCATTATCTAAGGTCACCGTGAATATGTTCTCAATTTCCCAATCAAATAAGCACGCCTCAATCCCCTTAGCAATTGTCATTCACCTTTATGATCCGATGTTTGGAAAAAGTTGAGAATTTTCTTTTCGCTATGTTCAATCATCATCGATCCAATGGGCAATGGACAACCATATTGTTAGATTTTTGAAGTGATGTCCACGTATCATTAGTAACACATACATGTTGATTATGAATAAGCTTTTAACAGCTTTTCTTTCTCCTCTTGATATATTTTCAAACATTGTCATGGTGGCGTCAAGCGAGAAGCGGTAATTGAAAATTAGGCAAAGGTGGGCCATTAATCTCCTAAAACCTTCTCCTTCAACAACTTTAAAAGGTTGAGTCAATAATGACAAAGAAAGAAAAAAATGGCTCTTAATTTTTATTAAAATATAAAAACTATTTTCTACGACATGTACTATATTAATTTTTTTTTAACTACCTTGATTCTCGATTGATTACGTCAAAAAAATAAGAGGGGAATTAGGACAAACCTCATTTAAATGTCTCCATAGCGTCGAGGTCCCATTCGTACTTACGTTGGGGGGGGGGTTATGTATACATTTCGCCCTTTTCTTACCCCATTTATCAAGATATAAAAATCAATAAAAAGTGTTTCCAAACGCCGGACGTTCTCCTGTCACTACTCACAAGGCTAAAATCGTGGTCCAAAGAGTTGTTTGTTTCTCTTTTTAGCATGATTTGGAAGTAATATCACGAGTTTTATCACCGTCAAGCTCGTGTTCCAAGAAAGTAGTTGGAGATACTTTAATTTTACCTCCACCGGTTCCGCCTCTTTTTGAGTAGTTGTAGTTTCCATCTGAAAAAGTATCCGAAAATCTAAATAAATATAGAAATCCAAAATCATTAGATAAAAACTAAATCAACAGAAAAAACCTAAATCAGTTGGAGAAAATCTAAAATAACGAGAAATAAAATAAAAACACATACAAGATGAAAGACTTTTGTTTTAGAGAAGCAATTCATTCAACTAAAACTTCAAAGACACAAAAATAATTACACAAACAAAGAGTAGGAACATGCAAAAAGTAACCAAAAAAAAAATCCCCTTTTAATGGAAGAAAAAGTTAGAGACTTAATATATATTAAAGCTTCTTGTACTTAATTGTTATAGGAGAGCAAATAGAGGATTTAAGGTCTATTCTGGTTTGGGAGGGAATTGAAAATCTAATTAGGGGAAAAAATTATTTATGTTAACTATTCAGTAAATGGGCTAGACTTTAAACGTAAATGGGCTTGGGGAATATGGGCTAGACTTTTTTTCTTGGACTGGTCCTAAATTATGAAGAAGTTAAAAAATACATAAAGTTTAATTAACATATATAAATATATATAATATTTTAAATATGTACATATTTATCGGTTCGGTTGGGTTTAGTTCGGTTTTCTTTATGGGTAAAATCAAACCAAACCAAATGTTATCGGTTTTTAAAAATCTAAAACCAAATCAAACCAAACCGAGGGTTTTTTATTAAATCGGTTTGACTTGAAAAATTTATGTTCGGTGTATTTCGGTCTCGTTTGAACACCCCTATTATACATATATATTTCATAATCTATACATACTTTGTGTATTTTATACAATTTATATGTACTTTATCATAATCACAATGTACATACAACTTTTATATATATTTCATATGTAGAAATTATAACGAATTTATACATTTATACATATTGCATACAAAAATTAATAGATATTTATACATGGAGTGTATGTAACTTTGTATGGACATTGGTTATGCTATCAATTACAAGTTTATTATACATATGTTTCTCAAAATTTATACATACTTTGATTAGATTTTATGCAATTTATATGTACTTTATAATAATCAAAATACACATACAATTTTTATACATATTTCATATATAAAAATTATAAGAATCTATATAGTTATACATATTGCATACGAAAATTATACATATATGTTTTTTGGTGTATGAACTTTGTACATAAAAATTACCGATTATAATGGTTTTGAGTAAATGGAGAAAATTAGGTAACAATATTTTTAATTTTGATTGGGGAGATTGAATGGAGGAATAGAAAATGAAGCAATGGAAAGAGAAAATCTAAACTAATCTCGAATTTTGAATGGAGAGAGAGAAAAAATAAAATAAGTAAAATGATTTCCTTACCTTATTTAATGTGTTTTATTTGCTTCTTTTTAATTTACCTAATTTGTATAGATTTTCAAGTACTATTGATATATTTTGTAAACATAAAAATATCATTTTTAAAAAATATATCTTACCATGTACAAATATTTTGTTTTTTGCCCAAAGTTTGTATCATGTCGCCACTTTTGTACATGTGGTACAAGTGCAAAAATAGCGCTTGGAGCACCATAATTTAAAAAATAGCCGGAAAATTATAAAGTATTTAATGTTTAACCATCTCAAAGTATCAGACATGCGGACCTAACATGGTTGAAATTTCATACATACTGCACTGAAGTTGGGAACTGCAAAACTTAACGTGAAACCTCATATGTCTTCGCATATTGGAATTTAGCAATAGAATCCTCTTGAGAGAAGCTAATTTTAGGTTAGTAGCTGACTTTTTTTTTTTTCCATTAACGCGAGAATTAAAGTTATTAGTAGTTGAGAGCCATTTGAATGTCAAAACTAAAAGTATATAGTGTTATGTCCTAAATGGCGTACTAATTATAACAAGCTAAATGTGTTCTATAAATGAGTATTTAACTCTCTCCACAGATACATTAGAAGAATTACATCCATTAATCTCCAATCTTAGTGTTTTGTAGTGATTTTGGAGGGCAAAATATTCAGTCAAATCAAATTAATTGATAAGGGGACAATCCAAAGTTGTAAACTCAGTGTCAACTAGAATCTTTTATAATATCTTTATCTAAAAAGAAATCTAACAACTAATAAATTTATGAAAGACAAGCTATATATATAGGTCGGTGTTCTTTTGTGGGGATATATCATAATGTTTTAGGGTTTGTACAAAAGAGTCATTAATGGTTTCAAATAAGTTTCTTCATCTTCTTTCTCAAGAAAACCACTTGTTTGAATGAAGGGAAAATGGTCAATTTTTTTCTGGTACTATCTGAAATTATTGAGCAACTTTACTCTCTAATGAGGAAAATTGTCAAAATAGGGTTGTGGGATCTGCTCGCTAAAAAAGGATCTACGGGCAAAACTTTTTGATCGCATTAGGCTTTTGGTAGTTTCTCCTGTATATTTGCTAATGAAGTTGTATGGACAGATTTTAAGAACTACTTTCAAACGTAACGTCAAATTTTGCCTAATATTTACTATTTACTCTCGCAATTACAAAACAATCTTGGTTTTATGCTTGATTTCTAACACAACTTTAACCTGAGGGTAAGTTTAAACCATAATCAATACTAATTAATGGGTAAGTTTGTACCTTTTTTCATGAAAATTTCAAATATCAATTTTACGTTAGAACTCTATTAAAGGCAAGAATAAATACGAGTCAATTTGCTAACGGTATGGATTCAATGAACCAAAAGTATCACTAAGCAAAATTGAACAATTGTACATGGACAAATTAGGATCTTTTCCCTGACATTAATAAGCTTCTTGCCTATGAAGGTAAGGGCCTCTTTCTTCTTCTTGGCCAAGGAAAGCATAAAAAAAACTTGGTTGCAATTTGATTAATAAACTTCTTGCCTATGGGGGTAGGGGCCTCTTTCTTCTTCTTGGCCAAGGAAAGCATCAAAAACACTTGGTTGCAATTTGCCACTCTAGATGTATGTACTACTCACTCTGGGGGACCTGTCTCTTTTTCCTATCTTGGCCAAGGCAAGTACTCCCTCCATCCCAATTTAAGTGTCTTAGTTTGATTGTGTACAAAGTTTAAGGAAATAATAGGAGATTTTTGAATTTTGTGATCATAAATTAGATGTGTGTAATGTACTAAAATGTCATTTGAATTTGTGGTTTTAAACTTGTCATGTAAGATGTTTGAATTATCAACTTAATAAATATAGAAAGAGACATTCTTTTTGGGACAGATCAAAAAAGAAAGTAAGACACTTAAATTGGGACAAAGGGATCTGAATTTAGTATTTTTTATCCGAAACATAAGTTTTTGTGTAATAATTAGTATTAAAATTACAACACATAATAAATCTGAACTCATAATCTTAAAAATATACTAAATTCAACACTAAAAATCTTAAAAGTTAAACACATTAAGTATAACTCCTGAATCTGCAACTAATTCGTTTTGATTTTGGGGTCCCCAAAAGATTACATAAAAGTCACGAGGTGTCTATTCCAACTTAATCTTCATGTCCTTATAACTCCTAACATTTTCATGATGATTAACAGTTGTATATACAGTTCCAATTGATATGCCCTACACTTGGGAGATGCGGTGTGCTTGGTAGGACATGAACAGAATTAAGCAAGCAATGATAGCCAGTAAAAAAACTAAAATTTAGAAAAGTTTAAGCTCTTTTGTTGCCTCATCCTTTTCTATTATTAAAGTTCCAAATTTCCACAATTGCTTTTGGTTTTGCCCAAGGACCATCTTTCTAATTCTTCTAGTTAAACTTTCTTGAAAGTAATTATATTAGAATCAACTTTTATCATGATGTCAAAAGCTAAATAGTTTGATAATAAAGATGTAACTTTATTTTTTACCAAGCCCATCAAACAAGTGCGATGTTCGGCCATGGCTTCGACTGGGACCATGCCACAAGCAATATATTATCCCTGATAAATCGAACCCAAGACCTTAGCATATTACTTGCTAGGATCAAGTGTTTACCAATATATTAAAAGCTATATATTATAGTAAGGACAATCATGCTTTGAGTACACTTTTTTTGAGTTGATGGTCCATCGGAAACAACCTCCTTACCCACAAAGGTAGAATAAGATCAACGTACATCTTAATCTTTTCAGACTCCACCTGTAAAATTACACTAAATATGTTATTATTGTTGTAGATAATAGTTGGGATGCAACTTTATTTCTTAATCGAGTCTATCAAGTAAGCATCATGTTCGACCATGACACCTACCGACCTACGCAAGCCATCACTTGGGCCTCATCATAGGCTGGGTGTAAACGTTACTCAATAATGTATTGAATAATGACACTACAAACTTTTGTAGTTATATAATTCTAGATTGAAATCCTATAATTATTATGTTCCTATCAATTTCTCATTCTGTCGACATCATTTGCAAGTTTCCCCAATCAATAGTCCCTGCCACACCACCATTAAGGTTAAAAGTGAATTTCAAGTAACTTATTTTTCTACGTAACACTACTTTCTTCTGAAGTTTTTTCTAGAATGTACTATTAATTTACTCCAAAAAAGTTAAAATAAAAAAATCGTTCTGAAGGCTTTCGATTAGAGTATTGGAAGTTCCGACTAGGGGATGAAAACGGATCGGAGAAGGGACCAGCCGGATTCGAGTCGGGGCAAAAGGAGTTTTGACTAACAGATGCCCAATAATTTGAAGTCCAAAAGATTGGGTCAAATGTTATTGATTGTGTTGGGCTAAAAAAGCAGTCCAGTATCAAAATCCATGGCATTTGAAGAAAATGGACTGTAATTTTAGGCCAGGGTAATTTGCAATTTTGGCCCGATTTTGTACTTTCCCCTCATAAGTAATAACTTTTTTATGAGACATAAATTTATATTTTCACATCATAATATCCTACAGGTTATGTTGCCGCCCTTAAAGAACTTATGCCCATTAGGTATAAGTTTGATTGCTAAAGAGTAAAAATTAAAGACCAGTCCATTTGAAGGGAAAACCGTGCAATTAAATGGTCATTGGAACTTTTTCCCTTATTTTGTGTCGGTCTTTAATTTTTGCTCTTCAAGAAAAATAAAATTTTCGCAGGGCATAAATTTATTATTGTGTATTATAATATCTCATAAGTTATGTCTCGCATGACAAAAGAACTTATGCCCACTACGCATAAATTCGATTGGTAAAGGTACGGATAAAATTTAAAGACCAGGCCATTTGAAGGGCTAAAAGTGCAATTTTTCAAATCATTTGGGCTAGTTGATCGATTGGGCCAATAACATTACCAGCCCATTTTGTGAGGATTACTTACGAAATTTCTGTCATGTTGCCACTCTTGTACACCCTCAGTTCTAATACGTCTGTCACTTTTTATTTATTTCAAGTCTAATTACAAAGTTATACTATATATAGATGACTTTATTTGTTTAGAAAATAACATCTAAGTATTTATCTCATAACTTGTACAACAATTTCCACGTAGAGGAGAGTATAATACATTTAGAAAGTCTAGTCAAAGAATATTAATTTGACCTCTAGGAAGCGAATATTTTCATTTAACAGCTTAAATTATAAAAGTATTTTGTCTAAACTATTTTTATAGCACCCTTAAACATCTCACTTAATAAATACTCCTTTAATTGAAACAATTAGTGTAGATTTGAAAAAAAAAGAATAAAACTAATGAATGTCTTCAAAAACATCAAATATTTTAGAACAAATTATATTTCGAAAATAAGTATCAACATACCATCAAAGGTTTTGGTGAGATTGATAGTATCGCTCCACCCTTAATCACAAGTCTCGAGTTTGATTCCTGGTATGGAGAAAATTCTAGTTACGCGATGCAAGTTCAACTTAATCGGAGTCCTAATACAACCCTTAAATGACTTTTTACACGACGCTAATTCAGATTAATCAGAACTTTGCGCAAACACCGAATATCAAACACCGAATATCTGATAGGGGGGGAAAAGTAGCAATTCTCTCCACATATGCATTTGAAATTATTAGCTGTTGAGGGCCATTTGATTGTCAAAACTAAAAATATATATAATTATGTATCCTTTATCATAGACAACAATTGATTCTCGCTCGTATTTTTTCATTCAAGTAAAACCTAAGTATTGAACTAATTATAACAATATAAGTGAGTTCTATAAGTGAGTGGAAACACTCTCCACAGATGCATTAGAAGAATATAATTACATTATCCATGAGACTCCAATTTAATTTTGTGTTTTGAGGGGAGGGAAAAATATTCAGTCAAATCAAATTAAATTAATTGATAAGGGCACAATCCAAGTTGTAAACTCAGTGTCACAAATAGAATCTTTTCTAATTTCTTTATCTAAAAACAAATCTAACAGCTAATAAATTTACGAAAAACAAACTATATATAGGTCGGTGCTCTTTTGTGGGGATATATCATAATGTTGTAGGGTTTGTACAAAAGAGTGATTAATGTTTTCAAGGAAGTTTCTTCATCTTCTTTCTCAAGAAAACCACTTTGAAAAAGGGTCAAAAATTTTCTAGTACTATATGAAATTGAGCAACTTTGCTCTTTATTAAAATTTTGTCCAATATTATGTATCTCTACATAAATAGTCGGCTCAATTCACTAATTATTTTTTTAAAGTCGGTATACACTAGTTATACACAGTTATTTGCTGAGTATAACATGGATTTACATCTATTATACATCCGCCGGTTATTCTTAGTTTAAGTGGTTGGGTGGGAGGCTATTATGTTCATTCTTCTACTATTATACATTTACTCTCGTCGTTAGGAAACAATCTCGTTTTTTGTCCTTGATCCTTAATAGAGCTCCGGCCAGAGGGTAAGTTTAAATCATAATCGGAATTGATGAATAAGATTGTATCCTCTTTCTTGAATATCAATTCACATTAAAACTCTATTAATAACAAGAACAAATACGAATCGATTTGCTAACGGTAAGGATTCAATGAACCAAAAGTGTAACATTAAGCAAAATTGGACAATTGTACATAGGCAAATTATGATCTTTTTCCTGAAATTAATAAGCTTCTTTCCTATGTGGGGGACCACTTTCTTCTTAAAAACACTTGGTTGCAATTTGCCAACTCTAAATTGTTATACTTCTCACCATAGGTGGCCCTCTCTCTTTTTCCTATCTTGGCCAAATCAAGTGCTACTGCTATTTTTGGGATGTAACTATCTAGTTGCGGGTTTATCTGAATCTAGTATTTTCGGCTTGAAACATAAATCTTTGTGTAACAACTTATTAACACTACAACATATCAAAGGTCTGAACTCGTAATTTTAAATTTATATTGAATTCAGTGCTAAAAATTTTAAAACTTAAACACATAAAGTATAAATTCTGAATCTGTCCCAGGTACAATTTTCTTTTGGTTTTGGGGTCCCCAAAAGATTACATAAAGTCGAGTTATTTGTCCTATTCCAACTTCATTTTCAATGTCCTTATAACTCCTAACATTTTCATGATGATTAACAGGTGTATATATAGTTCTAATTGATATGCCCCTACACTTGGGAGGTGCTACGGCCGGTGAAGGTGTACTTGGTAGGACATGGACAGAACTAAGCAAGCAAGGATAGCCAGTAAAAAACCTAAGTGGACATCTGGACATAAAATACGTGAACTTTAAAAAATAAAATAGTATTTGAAAGAAAAGTTGAAAATGGTATTTGAAAATTGGACTTGTGTTTGGACATGAATATAACCTGAAAAAATGTTCAATTTATGTGAGTATATGCAGTGAAGTCAAGTTGTATTCATGTGAGTATATGGAGTGAAAAATGTGGAAACAGGTATTTGAAATTTTTCGAATTCCGAAATATTCTTGAATTCAACTTCAAGTTTACAACAACAACAAGCCCAGTATAATCCCACCATGTGGGGTCTGGGGAGTAGAATTCAACTTCAAGTTTAATTCCGAAAAATTATAACAATTCTATGTCAAAATATAATTTTGGAATAAACTTCCGGAAAAAAAGTAAAAATTATGCATCAAAAGGGCCCTAGAATTTGGAAAAGTTTAAGCTCGTTGCCTCATCCTTTTTCTATTATTACAGTTCCAAAATCTCCATATTTGCTTTTGGTTTTGCCCAAGGAACTATCTTTCTAGTTCTTCTAGCTAAACTTTTCTTGAAAGATAAAGTATATTAAGATCAAGCGTTTATCATTATGTCAAAAGCTATATAGTTAATAATAAGCATATAATTAACTTTATTTTTATCAAGCCCGTCAAACAAGTATCAAGTTCGACCATGACTTCTACCCGGGCCATGCATCCCCTCATTTTGGTGTTAGCCAACTATTGCCACAATCAATATATTATTCCACCTTGGCATATCACTTGTTAATTAGGATCTAGTGTTTACCAATATATTAAAAGTTATAGATGAAAGTAAGAATGCAACTTTATTTCTTGATTAAGCCTATCAAATAAGCATCGTGTTCGATCATGACTCCGACGAAAGCCATCACTTGGATGTCATTATAGGCAGGATATTGATGTCACCCAATAATGTATTGAATAATGGCACTATAAACTTTTGTAGTTATTATATTTGCTGGACTGGAATCCTGTAAATTGTTATGCTACTAGCAATTTCCTCATTCTGTCGACATCTTTTTTCAAATTCACCCATTAATGATATCAATAGTCCCTACCACACCACCAATAAAGTGAAAAAGTGAATTTTAAGTAACTTATTTAGCTGTTTAATTTACACTACTTTCTTGTGATTTTTTTTTCTAGAATGTACTGTTAATTACTCCAAAAAGGTAAAAACAAAAAATCGTATGTGAAACACTGAAACTTATATGTGATACATCGTGAACTGGTATGTATAATATAACCATTTAACTTCATTTGATAGCTTTCTTCTCCTATATATCATTAAGAATTCGTGTTATCATTTACACTTAGGGCGGGGCCATCATTACGGTTGCCTATTCAGCAAAATTTGGTAATTTTTTGCTTAAAAAAATAGCTTTAATGTGTATAAATAATCTATCGAGTACTCGGTGAAAAATGGTAGTAACTTAGAACCTATCCATCAAATATCTTGAATTGGCCGCTATTTATGCTAGGTAGTGGTTCTTCTGTGGAATTCATTACCATTTCTCGAGTGGAAGATATTATACAACTTTTCCGTCATTGGACATAACTCTAATGATCAATTAATTGAACACATAGTGATTATTTGTTGAGAGGTCTAAGTGATCATACAGACATTGTCCTTCTTAGCTAGCTTGTCTTATTTTGAAATTATTGATCATTGCACCCCGTGACATTATCCTAGAGCCATTGAAACAGGCCAATTAACTAAAGTTATTGCCGATATTGACCCTAAGAGAGTAGTATGTAAAGCTTGATGATGAATGTTATTACCATCAAAAGATGCTATTACCATTAAAACAGGCTAATTAACTAATTCAATTAAGAAAGCTTTAAACCTGTTATCGTACTTGGTCCCCAAGGACCTCTACATAGTGGTAACTCTTTCCCAAATGAAGGATGTATCTTCCCACTTTAAGGGACAGTATCCCATTAGTTTAGCAAGTAGTTAAGCTCCCCATTCATAAATATATAGGAGCCTTTAGCTCTTTGTAAGACAACCATGAGAATATGTCTCTGCCGACATATCTGTAAATATTATTTGTATCTCGTAGCTTATATTATAGCTTCTTCAAATTAAACTACACTAATTGTCGTAAGAATACGATTATATCAATAAGATCGATGTCTCCTCTCTTTGTTTTTATCATATATTTTAATCTCTTTATATTTATCAGATTTACTTTTACGATTTATATTCGCAATTTGTGGCATCCCTTCTCCGATCGATCTTAGAGATTTTTTTCCTCAAAAATGGCTTGACCAACAACCTAATATTAAAGCTCATAATTCAACATGACGAGTATTGAGTGATGACCCATAACATGTCAGTCTACTTCATTTGTCCGTAATTTGGAGATATACACACAAGGAAAATATGATTTCACTAATGAAGATTACCAAGTTCACTTAATTGTAAACTTATTGAGTGATATTTCACATTTAGTTTTTAAAATTTCTAGGCTTTATTTTTTTTAAATGAATTACAAGTTTCTTTCAAATTTTATTAAGTGAGTTAAATCTAATTTTTCAACTTTGAATAAAGGGATTAACAAATTTCTCCCTTTCTAGGAATAATCTTAATTGCTTATTCTTCAACTGCAGACAATTCTAGTGGAATATTTTTTTGCTACTGATCGCAAGCATTTATCTAATAGGAATTGATAGCCACATGATATAGAGATTAGCAGCTAATTAATCAACCAATTGCTACCTGTCCAAAATGTTCAATTTACAGATAATTTTGTGTAGTCTATTCTTTGAAAATTGAAACGATCGATACTTACACTGAAAATGAAAACTCAAAGAATCACCTTCACTAAATGTTGATTAATTCACATAATTTCGAATGTAAAAATGACCTGACATCCTCTTGTAGCCAACATTGCATTACCACGTTAAACTTTAAAAAGGAAAGGAGGAAGAAAAATAGTACAAGCACTATCAATTTGAGAGAGTGATATATTTGACAAATAAATATTTAGCGTGAAAAAACACTTATTCGAGTAAATGTTCACAAAAAATAAAATAAAAAAATCAATTCATAATTACCCAAGAGCATTAATATAATTTATACATCATTTCCAAGGAAATTCTGCCTATTTTCAAAGTCAGAAGTCTAAAATTTTGACTTATCACTGTTGCTGTTGTAAATATTGTAATAATCAAAATTATTTTAAAACTAATTCTATTGATCTTCATGTGAAAAAACGTTATAAAAATATGGGAAAATGATGAATTTTGCTAATGAACTATTTGAAATTGATAAGTTTGCCCTCCATTTTATTTCCGGGGAAAAATGTCCTTATCTTTAAAAAGTCACTCAAAATACCTTCGTCATTAGTCAAGTTGCTCAAAAATACCCTCCCACTATGATCCAGCTTGGATGAAAAAGGCTCAATTTTGTCCTCTGTTCCCTACAGTTCATGGGTATAGAGGGTATTTTTGAGCTACTTTTAACGGTAAGGACATTTTTGGGTCGAAAATAACGGATGACAAAATTCTCTCTTTCAAATAGTTTGGCTTTTTCAATATAAAAATCTTCTAGAGCATAGAAGTTTTTGCTAGAAGCTTTTTTCTCTTTCAAAATTACTTTTTCAAACCGATAGATCAAATTTACCTAGACCGATATTACAAGATTGACAAATACGTCGTTGTAAATGTTCAAAATAGATAATGATTTTTTGCACCAACTTTGTGCCACCAACATCACCAAATATATTAGGAATTGAATACAGTACTACTTTTTTCCTTTGGTTTTATCGTACAAAGAACTTAAGCAATAAGTACAGTTTGTTTAAGTACTTTGCACCTTTTTACAAATATCAGTACTACTTGTTTCAATTCTTATGCTTGTACTTCTGTTTTACATTGGATTAGTTGAAATTCAGCATTATTAACCTACTCCCTTATAACTGAGAGAAAAAATTGAAATTACATGAGTTAGGACTAATTGAGTGAATTTTTTTACACTTTTAGAATTTGAGACAATATTGTTATCAGGTTAATGAATCTATTGTATCTTGTACAATATATACGACCCTGATCTCATCATACCATTTAGTGGGATCCATAATATTTTTATCCATGAACTTTGAACCCTGAATCTGATAGAATAGTAAGAATCCTTCGACCCTTAATCAAAGATCTGCATTCGACTCATGAAATGAGTAACTTCTTGACAAGAAATATATAGCTTGCCCTTTAGTGAACCGACCAATGCGAATGTAGATAATTAGTTTAGCTGGTGACTTTTCGATACCGTAATGTTAATTTTTCTTTAAAAAAAAAACTAGGTTTACGAATTACGTTAATCAAATCGTTGCAAGTACCAAATCACATATATTGTCTTTTGGGTTAAAGAAAAAGCCAAAGAAACAAAATAAAATGACGTTCGAGAAATCCCATAAGAATAATTCCTTATTAAAAAGCCAAATATATACGCCTTGTTCAACGTTAAAATGGACAAGCTAGCTCAGTAATTGTCTGAGAAGCCAAACATATAATTCTAAAACGAATATTAAGTCATAGACCTTTTCACCCAAAAATAAATTATCCTCTCTTTTGTCCTTCACCTAGAATATTTATTAAAAAATTACAAACAATTAAAAACCACATAATTAACACTCCGTAATCTTTGTCCGATGGGATGACATGTCAATAACAAAGTCAAAGAAAATTTTTGTTGCACTTGGTGCACGTATGCAGAAATAGTTGATCTAATATTAATTACAATGAGCATATATTAGCCACAAATTAAGGTGACGTAGATTTTTTTTCCGTTTGTTTATTTGTTACATTGTCATAATATATGGTCCTATGAATCTTTAAATTCTTCATTCTAATGTTTAAAGTTTGTTAATGTTTTTACATATTTTGGAACATATTTGACGACATTAAACTAAATAAAGTAAAAAAACCAGCAAAATGTGTTTATTTAACATAACGTACGACCACAAATTGGTTAATAATAGTTAAATAAAATTTTATGTAGGAAATTAATGTATGTTGTGTATTAATTAGGCTTAATACATAGATAGCCCCCAAAACTTGCTAGCAAATTTCATTTAGACACTCGATTTACGGCTTGTTCCAATTGAACACCTAAACACATGATAAAGTGTTACGCATAAAATATGTCATCTTTTTTAATTATACACATCAACCTTAATTGGAACATGCATGATATATTATGGCTTATTGAGGCAATTGCGAATAATTAAAGGAGGTGAGATTTTTAAGTGGTTAACTTATCTACATAATGAGCATTCAAGAACACGCGCAACAATTTTTTTGAAATTTTGAACCGAAAGTGCCTAATTGGTATACTTTATCATGCGTTTAAGTGTTCAATTGGAAATGTAGTTCGTGTCGAGTAGTAAACACGCGCGATATATTAAGCCTATTTATTTTTTCAAATTTTGAATGACATATAGATATTTTTTTTTTTAACCATCTACTTCTATTTGAGAATTACTAAATAATTTGTTTATCATTGCGTTTAATGTGTCCTGAATTGGACCTAATTTTTTGTGTAAATTCAAGTATAGATTCTTCATATTTTTTGCAATAAAATATATGTATTTAAAATTTATATAAAAAGTATTATAAGTCAATATAGTCGATAGTTTAAAAGTTTTAGGAAGATCGAAGAATTAAAGAAAAATACGCTCAATTCTCTGAAGAAGAAAGAGGGTCAAAGTTTAAGGCGATTTTGTAACGCGTTATATATCTAAGCATAATTAGTGGTAATAACTACCTTTTATTTTAATTACTAATAATAACTAAATACTTTTCTAATTTAACCTCGAATTACCATTTCACAAATACACCTAAAAATTGTCCATATCCCCTTTTAAGTAACAATATTAATCACTTAATATACATTGTTTTCTCTAAAACACCTTTTATGACTTCTTCACCTTTTTGACTACTAAATACTCACGTTCTATCCCAATGAATTTTTCGCTATTTGTTATTATTCTTCCACAAAATCAATTAGTGATGTGAAGGCCATGGTGGTGGTTATCGAGAGAAGGGGAGAGAGAGTTTTTTAGGCTTTTGATAAGACAAAATATATGTATTGGGGTTAAAGCACCAAATTTTTTGCGTATTTTTGTAATTCATATATTTGTGTATTATAGATTCTTCATATTTTTTGCAATAATGGTTTTCTATATATATGTATTTAAAATCAAATTATATAAAATGAGATTTAATATATAAGTCATCAAATATAATCGAAATCAATAGTTTCAAAACATTTTAGGAAAATGTTACTCACACAAATACATGATATTTAATATGAATTGAAAATACATCATTATCTTTATCAAATAGTTCAATTCTCTAAAACTTCAAATACATTGGTTGTTCATTGATCGTGTTGTTTTGAAATCACATAAATACAACTGAAACTATGGAAAGTGGCTCGATAATTGATCGTGTTTGTTTTGTTGCTCGTAAACTTTGAAATATAGGATCATTGTTATGGCAGTGGCACCACTATCTTTTAACACTACAAATCTTAAACGACTAAGTTTTTATGCCACGAATGGTGAATATTAAAAAGGATATACACAAAGTCAAATAAGCCATTTTATAATATAAAAAGGATCATTGTCCTGGCAGTGGCACCACTATCTTTTAACACTTCAAATCTTAAACGACTAAGTTTTTATGCCACAAATCAAAATTAGTCAGTCTCAAGCCTAAGTTTTTATGCCACAAGTCAAATTAGTCACTCTCAAGCCTTAAATTACCAAATATAATTTCAAACAACGATTGATTCTACAACCAAATTGAATTTTCACATCTATTGGAACTTCATTAATACAACTTCATCACATTTTCTTCTCAAAGGGCCAGTGATCTTCTGGCAGATAGGAAACGACTACTTGCGAAAATGGCAATAATGAAGGTGTGAGAGAGATCGTTTGAACGGAGTGGTCTTCAAGTGGTGCTTTCGGAGGTAGAAAAGAACAAATTGCTATAGTGTCGATTGATTTAGCGGGATGAGGAACAGTGACTACGGGGAATGGTGGAAAAGAACGAATTGCTATATTGTCGATTGATTTAGAGGGATGAGGAACAATGATTGCGCAGAATGATGGCCGAATACAAATTATTTTTAAAAAATTATAGGTAAATCTGAACTATTTCTCATAATTCTAGGGTAAAGTTCATCTTTTTTATGATAAAACCAGCAACGTACTTAAAAACTTCTGCTCAATCAATAAGGGTAATTATAACCCACTTTTATAATAACAAAATTAAATTTTAATTTTTAACTATTAACTATTAACAAAAGGTAAATTTAATTTTTTTTTTTTTTTTAATAATGATATCTTAACATAATATGAGACAAAGTGAACAATTCGACTTCTTTCATCTGTCAATTTGTAGTTGCACGTGAGTTATTATTTTTATTTGAAAAGTAGAACACCTCTTTCGAGTAAAAAGTTTTTAAAAAGAAAGTAAAAAAGTGGTTGTTAAAGTTAGCTAGTAAATCATGAAAACTAAAGTAACATAAGTCCAAAACCATCCTCTCATAGCCAAAAATCCAACAGTTACTTCCACTACGGCGGCAATCCTATTTTACATGGCTTAATGCATCGATAACTTTCTAAATTTATAATAAATTTCATGTAGAGATTTTAATTACGATATGTTATAGATTTATAGTTGAGCACTTCAAATATTTTTAAAAAAATTGTGTCTGGTTTGAATCGTCTATTAGGTTGTTAAGTTAATCACATAAAATATATCATCGCATTTAATTATATGCATCGGCCTCAATTAGAACATACTTGAGATTTTACGCCTCAATTGATGCGTATAATTATAAAAGAGGTGACATATTTTAAGTGGTTAACTTATCTACGTAATTAGCATTTCGAACACGCACAGAAATTTTTTCAAAATTCAAACTAAAAGTGTCTAATATAAACACTTTATCATGTGTTCAGGTGTTCGATTGAAATAAAACCTAATTTGAGTTGTCTAAATAAAATTCACCCGCAAGTTTGAAAGGCTATTGATATATGCCTTGATATATTAAGCCATTTCACATACATGTATCGTTCACATACATCCCATCCATATGTTCACATACATATACTATACCCAAAGCCTTAACCCCCCGCCCCAAAACCCCAACCCCTTCCCCCCCCCCCCCCCCAAAAAAAAACACACACCCACGAGAAAAAAAAACAGAAAAAAAAAATCTCCGCAGCGAAAAAGAAAATAAATAAAAGAGTCCAAAATATGTAAATGTCTTAGGCTGATATCATCAATCACTATTCATTCAACAAACATTGTTCTATATATTCTCTCATTTGCCTCCATTTTTTTCTCTTCAAACCAAATTCCTTTCATATTTCCCTTAATCTCTTCATTTTCTAACACACAATAATATATCTCTTCAAATGGGTGAGGTAAATTTCATATCACTTACTCCATCTACAACAAAACCCTTTAAATTCTTTCTCAAAATTCCCATTTTAATTCAAATTTCATTCTTAATACTCAAATTTTTGATATATTTTTTGTTTTATTTTTTGGGTTTCAGAAAAAAGAAGAAACTAAAGCAGAGGTAGCAGAGAAGAAGAATGATGCCATAATCTTAAAACTTGATTTGCATTGTCAAGGATGTGCTAAAAAAGTCAAACGTTCAATTCGCCATTTAGAAGGTAACATTATTAACAATACACGAAAATTGAAATAGTTTGAACTTTATATTATCAATTTTTCCCAAGAAAAAGATTTTTTTTTCTTTTTTTTAAGCTTATATTATGACATGGAGAAATATTGGTTCCTTGAATTTGTCGGCATAGAGTACTTTACGGTTTTTTCAAGGAACCATCATTGTTAGATGTGCATTTGACGGTTAAAATTTTCTTACCACAAAAATTTCATCCTTTTTGACCTTGACATTTTTATCCAAATGGAGTAATTTTATGAGACAGTCTAGTCAGGTCAAAGTTAGAAGGCAAACAGTACCTAATAGTATTGAAGAAATTGCACCGTTTCCCTTCATATGGGTTGGACTTTAATTTTTTGCCCTTTAAATGGGCTGAACTTAAATTTTTGTCCTTTAGCATATGTTTTTTAAGGGCGCGGACATAATTTATAGTAGGATATTAGATGTAAAAATATAAATTTATGTCTCACGAAAAAGTTATGTTATGAGGTGCAAAGACCAGCACAAAATAGGAGCATAAGTGCCAATGACCCAATAGTTTGTTTTAGTGTAGATTCTGAATTTGTATTGAGAAATTCACTAAATTATCGAACTGATAGCTTTAGTGTAAACTTTGAATTTGTATTACAAAATTCACTAAATATTTATATGTAAATTATATTCAAAACTCAATTACTAACACTAATTAATATAAAACTCATAAAGTTTAAATGCTGATTCCGACTCTGAATTGAATACTTACTGATTTTGTTGGCCTAAAAAAATGAAGGTGTGGAAGAGGTAAAGGCAGATTGTGAAAGTGGAAAATTGACAGTGAAAGGAAACGTGGATCCTACATGGCTCAAGGACAAAGTGGCTACCAAAACCAAGAAGAAAGTGGACCTCCTCTCCCCTCAGCCTAAAAAGGAAGAGAAAAAGCCAGATGATAAAAAGCAAGATGAGAAAAAAGTGGAAGAGAAAAAACCAGAAGAAAAGAAGCCTAAAGAGGTAATTTCAATTTCCTTCTTTAAACTATCGAGTTGGTAACTGATGTTGCTAATTAATGTAACTACAATTTAATTTGTATTCATAGTAAGTATAAAGAATCTTTTATACGACCAACAAGGGTAGTGGTGCAGTGATTCGTATTACTTCATTCTTAATCAAGAGGTCTTAAGTTTGAGCCCCCTTGGATACGGTGTCACTATCGTTTAGGAGTGCTTTGCTCCCCAATGTGGGACTACCCACGCCGAATGGGATTTAAGTAAATTTCCAATAAGGTGAGCGGACACACGATAGGAAACCAAAAAAAAAAAAAAAAATCTTTTATATTGTCGGATTCATTATAAAATATTTTACTTTCCGTCTTAAATCATCGATAGCGATTTTCTTTTGTATAGCACTTTAAGAAATAGGGATGGTGTTTTAATTATTTTTTATTATCCTTATGTACGTCAAGATACAATCTCTTCGTTTAATTAATGTGTCATCTCCGATCCATCAATTGAGGTGTTTATAGTCTTCAAGAACAATTATTACTAAGGGTAAAATGAGAAAAGATAATTAATTTTAACTTGAACTTATAAAAGGATAAATAATTTGAGAAAATTATTTCAAAAAATCACGACAGATAATTGGAGACGGCGGGAATATTGCTTAATCTCTTTGCAATGCGAGATCTGTGATTTTAAAAATAAGGCAAGTTATCTGTTATAATAGGTAATGAGACGTTATAGTATAAAAGTTATTTATACAAATAATGTTCGTAATTTAAACTAATTACTTAATATGTTATAAATGTTTTAATTAAACTTGGTATTATTAGTTTGAACTATTTCTGATTATATCTGTTCTAATTTTTTTGTTTGATGTGTTTAGCCACAAGCAAGCTCAGTGGTGTTGAAGATTCGGTTGCACTGTGACGGATGCGCACACAAAATAAAGAGAATTATAAAGAAGATTGATGGTAAGATAAACAACTGCGTTGAATTCTTAATTATTTATTAATATTTTCATTTTTAATAAAAAAATTAGATGTGGCATGCAATCAGCTTTTTTTATATTTAAGGATTATCCGTGAAGTTTTAAGAGAATTATTCCCTTCCTGTGAGAATTATGCTGTTTATGGTGATTGACATTTTTATTGTTTACTCTTTTATTTATAGGGGTAGATGAAGTCAAAGTTGATTCAGAAAAAGATTTGGTCACGGTAAAAGGAACAATGGACTTAAAGGAATTACTTCCATACTTGAAAGATAAATTGAAACGAAATGTTGAAATTGTTCCACCAAAGAAAGATGATGGAGGAGGTGAAAAGAAAGCCAAAGAAGGTGGTGGTGGTGGTGAGAAGAAAGCGAAAGAAGGCGGCGGCAATGGTGGTGGAGAGAAGAAAGAGAAAGAAGGCGGTGGTGGCGGCGGTGACGGAGAAAAGAAAGAGAAAGCAAGCAGTGATGAGAAGAAAGAAGGTGAATCAAAAGGTGAAGGAAGCAAAAGTGTAGAGACAAAGGCTGAAGTGAACAAACTAGAATATAATGGTTACAATGCACAAACTCATTATGCAATGCCCATGTACAACCAAAGTTACATGAATCAAGATTATGGCATAATGTACGATCCTGGTTATAACGCTAATACGGGCTATGTCATGGATTACGCCCACCACCAACCATCATATGTACCACCATCTCCTCCAACGACATATTTGCACAACGAACCTCACATGTTCAGTGATGAAAATCCTAATGGTTGCTATATCATGTGATTAAGAGAACCATTCGATCATCATCTCGTTGAGGGAGAGAGTTCAAGTGATATTGTAAATGCGTCAAATCAACAGTCTCAAGAGAATGTCTCGATAACTAAAAGAACACAACGAACTATAATTTACTAGTTTGAATGAGAAGGTTTCCCTACTCTGTTAATGCATGTGAAAAGAATCACATATAGACTTTAAAAAAAATCATGAAATGTATACGACGTGGTATAGATGAGGATATAGTTTCCTGTAAGGAAATGTCATTAGGTTAGAGAGGAATGGTTAAACAGCCGGCCCGGCGGTTTAATAATGTTTTAATATAATTAATTAGGTTTATCTTTTGACTTGTATGCTATTAGTTGGTAATTAATAATAAGCTTATTCAATTTTGTGTCCACATAATTAAATTTCTTTATTCTCTTTTTTCATTTTTAACATTATCTCATTATGCACATGTAACCGTTCATGTTTAATCTGCGGTGGGTAAGAGACCACTTGGCACAAGAATATTTATTAGTACAAGTTAGTAGTATCTATATTTGTTTTATTCACAAAAAAAATGTTAGATTTGGCACATAGGGACATAATGAGAATATGGTTTCGGCTCACATCTGATGTGTACGGCTGTGGTAGTTGGATTAGCACCATCAACTATTAGACAAAATTAAGTGTATTATATAGAAAAATTGTTACCCACAAATGATATGTTAAATTAAATGACTTTTTTTTTTTGTGAAAAATTAAAAGACCTAAAGTAGAAGTTAAGAATTAGACTACATGCCAGTCTTCTTCGCTATGGAGTCGCCGATGAATTTAACTTATATACACGAATAATATGATTTTCTATTATAATAGGTTGAATGCAATATAGTCGAGGTTATCAACTTTTATTATGTACAATTATTTATAATTATCTTTGAAGTCATCTAATAATATTAAAATTCATTATAGAAGTTAAACTCCTCTCTGATAGATGCTCTGCCCCCAGGTTTATAGTGTAACTTATGAGTTCACGTGAATCAAATAGCTTTTGCCTAGATGGTCCTATATATGTATTGAAAAATTACTTAGTATCTATAATATTTAATTCTGAATCTAATATTGTTGTATGGAGTATGTTAATTTGACTTTGCTATAGTAATCCATAAACTTTAAATCATGGATCCTCACTTGTAGTTAGTCAATTAGTATATCACGATTTCGGTTATTAGTCAGCATTTGAAAGATGGCATCCAAGAAAAAAGTTGACAACTTCTTATTTAGATTGTTCAAATCCAATATTATTAGGATCTAGCTAGGTTAAATATTTTCAAAGTTGCAATAAGTTGTGATGGAAAATATAGAAGATGGGATTCTTGATGTAGTATTGAATTTTCTTGCAGCGAATATCCTAGAGGCTCAACCATTTATTAATTCCTATCAAGAATTTGTTGCTATAAAGCAATATTTAGTCAATAAACTATTATGAACCATTATTTTCTCATCTTAAACGTTTAAGGGCCCTGTCTAATATATGCTGCGCAACATTATGATTATAAATTTAATTTACATACTAATTCTGTCCACATGTATAACCAACTAATTAAAACTATTATCCAACACTTTAAAATTACAGATTATGGGTTAACAATAATCCCATGATATCATCTGTCTTAAAAGACACATACTCCTTCTGATCTGTCTCAATTTATGTGACGTTATTCGACTGAGCACACAAAAAGAAACAAAGAATTTTGAAACTTGTGATCTAGAATAGGTCATAAACATTTGTGTGGCTATAAATTGTCTAATTAAGGCTAATCATTTCAAAATAAAATATGATATTCTTTCTGGTACAGACTAAAAGAAAAAACTGACACATGAATTGAGACATAAAGTATATTTTTTTTATTTATCTTGTGCTGTTGTACATGATGATCCCATTCCATGTGTAAGCGAGACTAAAAAAATTTAATCTATATACATTAATAGCGCAAAGAATTATTATACTATTAGTATATTTTAATTAACATGCTGTGGCAAGTAATTAATAAGCTCTATTTTCTGTTTACAAATTCCACTTGTTATAGTCTATAGATCGTTGCATACAGTCTTTCAAGATTACATTAGTGTTAAGCGAAGAAGAGAAAGTAAATCCTGCCTCCTATTGCAAGAATCCAAGACATTTTTGGGCACTAGCACGAGCAAAAGTGATTGAAAAATCTATTGTATTTATATTATATAGATATATACAAGTAACCTAACATAATAGAAATTAGTTTACAATGTGATGTGGAAGACTGGAAGTTAAGCTCAACTAAAAAACATTTCTTAAATGTCACATGAATCACGAAAAAATCAGCTTTAAAAGGTCCGGTTATCCATATTTAGAAACAACTATCAAACCTTTCCTTATATTAGCCTAAGGATCAAATTAAGTAAGGACAATAAGATGTTAAACTCTAGAAGCAATGAGAAGTTGGATAGGATATAATTCTAGAAAATTTCAAAAATAATAAAAGTGGCTTTTGGGCCGTTGGTTTAGCTAAGAAAAGTGGTTTAGATAAATTAACCTCTTATCAACTAACTAATTTCACTAATTAATCAATTATTGGCCTTTTTCTATTTAAAAAAATTGACATATACCAGAAGCATTGTAATTTGATGAACATTTCAAAATAAAACGCCCTTTAAACCCTGCAGATAGATTTAATATGCAAAAAAATATACTTATTGCATGAAAATATCTATCACATTTTGGCTTTTCAATATTATAAAAGGCATAAGTCAATTCTTAGTCAAGACGTTTTTTCTGAAAAAAAAAATAGTTTTCATGGTTTGGTTGGTGATGGTGTAGTCGATCAGGTTATACATAAGATACTTAATTTAATATGGAGAATTATATTATATTTTCCATAAGATTCAAGAGATTGGCTCTTGTTAACTCCCTTCAGCCATGATAATTGAAGCAAAACAATATTTAGAGCGTCAAAAAAGGTGTTATTCTTTTGTCCATCGCAGAGCCAATTGTTAAACAAGTTCGTTCCTGTTTTTAATAAATAGTCTACAGAGTTGTATAGTGGGGGAATGAATTTTAATTGTATATCGCGGAAATAAATTACTTCATAATATCGACGGATACACCATTAGATGTTATGGGTTTTGAGTTGAGAGAGTGAGTTCTGAGTATATATCAAATTAACTGTATTCATACTTGCTTTTTGCGTACACACCCGTACACACGATTAAAGTTAATTATCACTTCAAAATTTACTTAAACATCATTAAACAAATATTACAGTAGGCCTTTATAAACAAATGTTAACTTTGCAGGTAGCATACGCATGAGTTGCGTGCAATACAAAATCGGATTAATAGATAAGTGATCGTATTCACCAATTTTCGTTTGGCACCTTGGAAACTGTTGGAGTGTTGGTTAAGGACTAATTATTAACTCCAATAATCGTACTTAGTTTTTTTTTTTTTTTTTAAGTTGTGGATAAATAATTAATCACTAGTCAAATCTGAAGGTCACATTAGGTCACGTCAAATTATTTTAAGATGATTGCACATATGTAAAAGATAATTACACATATAAGTACAAAAGCTACGCCTACGAGCAGTGGCAAAGTCCCATTTAAAACACGGGGAGGGTCAATTGAATATAACATGTTGGAAAGTTATATTGCGTAATTAAATAGCATAAGAATATATTTTTATGTATATATAAAATTTTAAGGCCCCTTAACTTAAGAAAAATAGAGATGTGACATTTAATTTTTTTTTTCTGAATCTATTTGTTAAAAATTTTGGCTCCATCACTGGCTACAAATCTCGTTATATATGCATGTTAAGTTTGGTTTAGATGTAATTCGAATCTTGGACTATCCAAAATCACGATTATTTATCAAATGTCAGCAATCAATAGAATTCTTTAGATAAACTTTTATTTTTTTTGCATAAAGAACCGATCAATGTCCCAATCTTTCCGTGAAATACGCAATAAAAAGAACAGAAATAGGTAATTGGTGGGGATTATTGACTAGGATATTTGGAAGTCCAATAATAGGTCTTTGTGCTTTGCCTTTGCTCGCCTGAAAATATTCCAGATAAATCAGATCAACAACAGTGCATAATTGACAGGTAGTTTTCACTATTAAATTGTTACATGTGTGTCTCGAGTCCTCCAAAATATAGTGTACATGTGTGTCTCGAGTCCTCCAAAGTCCAATTCCCCAAAAATTATATATTTTGGAGGATCGTACAAGATTGGACTGACATAGTTAGAACATCTAAGCAACATAAGTAAATTGTAGTGTTAAGTTTCTCATCTTAAAATTTTAGCAGAGGGGACAGGGACTTCAACTTATTTAGTTAAGCACTTGAAATGCTCCTCTCTCAATTTATTTAATATTTTTCGTTTTTTGAAAGTCAAATTTTTTAATTTTGATCATGTGTTTGAACGTACAATTTCAAAATTTTTTGAAATAAAATTTACATATATGAAAATTACGTAAAAAGTATTATAAGTCACCATAATTAATAATTTAAAATATTTAAAAGACGTATGTAAAAATTACGGTCAAACAACAACTCGTTTGACTCTCGAAAAGCGAAAAGTGTCAAATAAATTGGGACGGAGGGAGTATTATACTTCCTTACATACAATCTAATATTTTTGCTCCTTAAAAATGTGAATTTCCTACGGAGCCCAACAAAAATTGGCTTGTCGAAGATATTTCCTATAGACTTTTGTCGAAAATCTCATATTTCTGAAGGCTTTCTAACGAAAACATTTGTCGGAAACTCGTGTTCTCTTAATGTGTGTTTTCTTGTGCTAGTCAAAATATTTATTGTTGATAAATAACCATTAAGACTTAAACCCAGGGCGTTTGATCCAACTAATGTTGTAAGATAATTGATGAAGTAGTTCAAGATCTCTTACTTATCCAAATATAATGTGTGTTTTCTTGTGCTAGTCAAATTGGTGTGACAATGTAGCACCTCTCTAAATATTTATTGTTGATAAATAACAATTAAGACTTAAACCCCGGGCGTTTGATCCAACTAATGTTGTAAGATAATTGATGAAGTTGTTCAAGATCTTTTACTTATCCAAATATAAGATGGCTTCATTTTACTATGGCAAAACAATTAATGTTTTCACCACAACAGCACTCTCAAATTCTCACCTTGGAGCCAAAATTTTAACTATTTCACTTTTCTTGGATATATAAGGGTAGCTCTTTCGTCGCCCCCGTTATTTATACACACGTGCACGCTCGAAAGAATTAAATATTACATGTATTGCAATAACTCATAGGTCTATTCAGTAAATTAAGCTGTTAAATATAGACCTTACACATGCAAGCGTAAACTGCAATTATATGCGCACTTTCAACAGAAGTTTGAATACGTTGGCTGCATGTACATATCATAACAGTACTTGTGATACACGATGGTTAATTAATTAGTGATGTGTTGGCATTCTTTTTTAGACGTAAACATCACAATAATGTAGTGAAACACGAGTTTAATTTGGAGGAGAAATAATGTCTTTCACTACTACTTGAATTTATTTTTCAATGGTCATGATCTTTTAAGTTCATGAACGTCCCTCTACTAAAACTTAAAATTGCTGAACTAATTAGCTATATATGTGTGAGAATTGTGATACACATACCAATTACGTATAAAATCAAAGATTGAAATGAAGTACTAGTAAATACTTCTCCATCAAAGATTGAAATGAAGTACTAGTAAATACTTCTCCATCAATAACAAAAGGTCTCGATTTCAAGTATTAAGAATGGAGTTACCTTTGGTAGAAAGTGGTTTACCCCCAAACTGAAACCTTCCAACACGAATCTGTATTAATCGGGCACAAAGCAGAAACTGCCATACCGGACACGGAAAAAATTATCAGAAACTACCATACCGGACACGGAAAAAATTATCTTTTGCCGGCCACCAGTCAGTTACATCACCAATTTTTGTGTGGCAGAATGTTCATAATAAACTTTTAATTTAGCCTTACTAAAAACTTGTGTCAGAAATTTTATTTCCATCAAAATTTTGTGACGAATTCTTAGTCGTAAATTGTAACGGATAGTCCGTCATAAACTCATGGTTCAATATGATTGTTACATATTTGTGACGAAATTGTAAATGGACCCTCATTTTCATTATAAATTTAGGACACATATAATTGTGGCAAACCGTCATGTCCTTTATAAATTTATAACTGGATTGTGACAGACCATTATGTCAATCACAAATTTCATCCATCATATTGATGAATTCCGTCACAATATTATGATGGATAGACTTGTCCATCATAATCTTGTCACAAATTTCTATTTTTTCTTGTAGTGGTACGTACACGTCAAATTAACTTATTATCAATGTACTCTTTCATTGAAGTTTAATTCAAATCGCGATAATATTTTCTTCAATCCCAACTCTCAAGATTTGTGATTTACCTTTTTGCTTTTATTAATTAATTAATTTTTCTATGTGCGTTTCGATTTGGCCATCAAATCATTTGGCATATTTGAAAGTTCCAAGGATAATACAAACAATATTTATATGCAACATTGCCAAAATGTTATACGTCCCAAGTGTTTGCTTGCGTGGTGCTTTGGCAACATCTCCATATATCACAATTGTTTCATGAATAGCCCATTATGCAATTTTGTCAAACTAGCCAACAATTATTTTTTGTCAAGATAAGAGAGTGACGACCAAAAAAGCTAAACCACAAAATGTAAAGTTGGGAAAACCCCCCCCAAAAAAAGAAAAAGAAAATAGTAGTAGTAGCAAAGAGGGCAAGCTATAAGACTTAAAAAGCTAAATATGATGTCACTATTTCTTCTTCTTTTTCTCCCAAAAAACTAAAATATACATATACAGCAAAAGTCGAACAAGATTGGCATAAACAGGGAGTTCTTTATTGAGTTTAATTAAGGGATTTTATTTATATATGCCGATAACGTAAAACAAATTATACTATCATTACTATTTAACTTATTACTATATTATTTATTTTATTTTTTGAGTTATTTGTAGGAGCAGAGTTAGAGTTCTACAATTCTAATTACAGGTTTGGCATAATCCAATATATTTACCTGCATGACTCTGTATTTGTGTTAAAAGAATTCATTTAATATGTATAAATAACTTTTTCAGAACCCAATAAATTAATTGTTATAGAATTCGGTACTCATAAATTAAAATTTTCGAAATACGCCTTTGATTATCTGATCATGCTATGGTAAGTAGTTACTTGTTTCGGAGTACTTTAATATCAAATATATTATACATTAAATTCAAGTAGTTAAAAGCTAGGCCTAACTTTCGTTTTTTATTCATATTTGAAGAAAAAAAAAAGGTTATAATATAGGAATTCATTAGAAAAACACTTGTGCAAAATTACGTGTATGTGTAGATTTCAAGTTTCTTTAGGTAGAATGAAGGCAAAATAAAAGAAGCCAATGATTGTTAGGATAAGAAATTCATGACGCATTTCCATACATCACTCAGAATGTTTAATAGAGACGTCTTTTAAATTCCCTATCATGGATCATTATCAACCCACTCAAAAACTTTTTCTAGATTTTATATGTATTGGTGAAGGAAAAGAATTTACTCTGTTATTGAATCTAGACATGTCATAACGAGTTACCTGCATATTTTACTTTTCATGTTTTAATTAGAATCTCACTTCTTAAAGTTGAAAAAGGTAGCTTCTGAGCATACTTATATAAAAAAAAAATGCTTGTTAAAATAAGCATGTTTTGAAAACTTTCCCAAAAAGCTATAAATCAGGCTTCGTATCTCCACCAATAATAAAAATTAGGTGAAATTATCAGTTTTCGGGTCTGCTAAGAGGTTTTACGACCGTTTGAAAGGTAATAGGAAAACAACCACATATTTTAATGCGAAAATAAAAAGCGGACTAAAATACATGTACTTAAAAAACGAAAGAACTTATAAAGGTTTGAATTCCATGAATCGTTCCTTAGTTTTGAACTTATAAAGATTTGAACCTCATGAATCCTTCCTTGATTTTGGAACTTTCTATCAAAGTTCTGAACCCCAAGAATCGTCCCTTAATTTTAAACTTATAAAGGATTGAACCCCATGAATTATTCCTTGGTTTGAAACTCCAGCAAATTTTTGAACCTCAAGAATCGTTCTTTGATTTCCAGATGATTTATCCTTCGAATTCCAATAGTGTTTGTCGGAAGTGTTTCGTATTTTAGTTGGGGATATTTTTGTTCAGAACTTTTTCCGTGTAGAAAAAGTGGCTAAATGTTAAAACTTTAAAAATACTGGCTAATATTGGATAGCCACTATTAAAAGTAGCTATTTACCTATTTGGTCCCCAACAATAGTTCGATTCAAGAATAAATAAGAACCAACATCTCATACTTTCAAAACATGTGAATTAACAGTGTGGATATGTCTATTTTACATGTATAATTATTCTAAACGCAACGAAGCCAAAATACTGATAGTTTCGTTTGTGTGGTCACATTTCCATTATGTGGTTAATTTTCATTATGTGAAGAATGGTTTGTAGAAAGTGAAAGACTTAGAATATGACAATTTTCAAAAAAATATGAGACAAATTATAAAGCGAGAGAATTATGTAGGTATTTTTATATCCAAAAATTTCTAATAATTGGAAGATCTCAATCGTCTTAGCTTTTGGGTCATTCAATCATTAGAGCAATTTGATGCTATCTTTTTCCTATTTTTAATTTTTAGCATGACGTATACCCATATCCATCAAGAGATTTTTAATTCAACACGCATTGATAACTCTTTTTTTTATTATTATTGCAAAAAAGTGCATTCATATAGTTTGTTTTGATTTTATTTAAAACTAATGGAATTATCTCTAATAATTACGTTTTTTAATTTTCCTAGTTCATTATTGACATGTCCTGATAAAATAGATCCAATAAGGGCACCTAAAAGTTCACTTTTTCTTATGGAGAGTTACCTAGTATTTAATTTTTTGGGTAACCTTTTTATTTATTTATTTATTTATCTATTGGGGGTTAATACAAGCGATGTATATATAGATACGATTCCTTCACCCTCAATCAGAGATCTCAAGTTTAAGTCTTAGAATCAAAACTTCTTTAGTAGGGAGCGATTTCCCTTTAATAAGTCTTACACAGCGTAAATTAGAATCAATTGGAGCCCAAAAGCTCACATACTCAAGAGCGGGAAAACAATAAAAATTTAAAAACATGTACAATCTCTCCAACAGATTACATATTTAAATAAGATGACCGCACGATTCAACATCATTAATTAAATTAGTCATCCATAGAGACACTATAAATCAATATCATTAATTAAATTAGTCCTCCATAGAGACACTAGAAATCCCGTTGATCCAATAAATGAAAAACTAAAAGTAATATCAAGAAATTAAGGATTTGCTTCTTTAGATAAGGAGGAATCTTCCGAAGACTAAGGAATTGAGTATTCATTTAGCAAGCTAAGGGATGGTTTTTATTATCTAAAGAAAATGGGAGCCACTTACAGCAAAGCAATTATATACATGTCTTTTTATTTTTATTATGTTTGAAAAGAATAGTTGATTACAAGTAGGATATAATAAAATCATCCATTAAGATAAACCACATAAAATTTTGGAACCAACTTAAGAGTAGAGATAAGTGATGACATGAAGACACTATTCCCTAATTTCCATCGAATCAACTAGTATTTTTAGGCCTCATTTGTTTTCATTAAGATTAAGACGTCTAAATCTGAATGCACATCTGAATGATTAAGATGTTGTCTTTAGGTCTGAACACTGAATGATTAAGACTTTTTGTTTTTCAATAACTGAATGTGCATAATGTATTTATTTAAACATAATAAATATACAATTCAAATTAAAAAGTAACTAAATAGTAGAAAATAAATACAAATTTAATAAAATAAAATATTATTCGATAAAAAAAAAATGAAACATTTATGTTCATTAGTAATGGTGGAGATGTTTTGTAATCGTGGTAGGTGGTGAGCGGGGGTGGAGGGGTGAGTGGGTGGTGGGTGGTTAGGGTGAGGGGTGGGAGGTAGTGGGGGTGGGGTTCGTGGTGGGAGGTGGGGGTGGGTGGTGTGGGTTAGGGGTTGGTGGTGGGGAGTGGGGGTGCGTGGGATTGGGGTCAGTGGTGGGGGTGGGGGTGGGGGTGGTGGGGTGGGGTTGAGGTGGATGGGTGGCGTTGGAGTGGAGAGTGGACGGGGTCGAAAAAATTGCACTATATATATGGGGTCAATTTTTTTTATTCATGTATAAATATTAATGTTGCATCCCCAACATATTCGAGAACTCAGCTCAGCGGCTGGTGATAAATGGTTGTGGGTTCATGTAATAACAAAACTTTTTTTCATTCTTTTTCTTGAACGATATTACGAGCCTGGACGTGGAGGGTTGGGATTGGGGTTGAGCATGTAAAAAACAAAAATTCAAACTCAATAAGTGCTTCTGAAGATCTTAATGATTAAACGCCTAACAAGTGCTTAGATCTTAATGCAAACAAATGCACTTAATGGCTTAAGGTCTGAACCATTCAGATTCAGACCTCCAATAAATGCAAATAAATGAGGCCTTAATGTAGGTTAAGAAAATATATTTTGAGCATAACTCAATTTCAAAAACTAATTTATTTTCATTGAATGTTAAGAAAATGTATACCTTAGGTGTAACTTAGCTTATAAGATGAAGAGCATAACTACTATCATCAATCGAATCTAGTGCTTTCGTCACGAGAGTATTATGAACAAATATTAGATTTTTAACTCATTATTATTTTTAAAATGTTATGAGTTAATGGCAAAAAACATAAAGATCAAATTCGTAATTTCTAAAACGTAATGAGTATAGAAACATAAACATCGAATTCATCAAATTTAAATGCTGGCCTGTGAAAATTATTCATAATTACATATTTATAAGAAAACAACAAAGATAAAAACTCATTTGTACCAGATACTTATATCAAATTATACTAATATTATGATTAATTAAATTATAAATTAAAGTGAGAATGTTTATTAAAAACTTAACTATGATTTAGTAATAAGAATATGCGAAGACATGTGTCATGCATGCATTTATTGGGTAGTGTAAACACGAATGAGGATAAGACTTTACGACAAGAAACTCTTTCCCGCAACTAATATGTGATTTTATATTTGTAACATTGTAGGTTTATTTATTTAATTATTTATTTTGTTAAAATACTGTAGTTTTAGGTACACAACATAAGCAGCCAGCAAACACCTTATTTTAATAAATTAGGTCATTATAATGCCCTCTCAATTTAATACCCTACGGAAAGGCATGTTCTTGAGCGTTTTTCTCTTTCTATCTTTTTTATTTTTTTGTGGGATGGATTTTGCAAGATGGGGTCATATTTTCAATAGTAAAGGCCACGTATATACCTACCTCAAACAATATCTAGTGATATAAATAATAAATTAACTAAAACTCTTTAAAAATATATTTTATATGTTTATCCCCACTCTTAATTTCAAATCATGCTTTGCTGACTCCGTACATGCCTGTCTTTTGTAACATAATTATATATAAAGGTTTTAGCACTTGTCGTTAAGTTTGTATGTATGTTCTGCACGACTAGTTTTTCCATTAAGGCAGGCTTACGAGATGATTATATATAATAATTAATTTATATATTTTATGTTAACATAAGGGCCAAGTAAATGAGACACTCGAGTCTTCCTCAAATGTGTCATAAATATGCACGCCTCGAAATGGAACTGGCCTAGGATTCCAAGTGAATTAAGTATGAATTGACTCTATACTAATTAATTATTTACTAGTGACAATGCACAATGCCTTAATACAAATCCACATTTTAAAATTGTAATTGGATCATTCAGATTTGAGGGGGCACAGTTAGCCATAAAAAATATGACTCGCTTGATCCATCTAAGTTTAGACAAACGAATTTATATATGTATACGCTGGTTATCCTCTCCAAGGGCTTCCATTTAATTTTTAGTCTTGTTAACAAAAGTTTAACAAAATTAAATTCTCGCCTGAGAATATTCCTTCTTCTCCATTTTCTTCTCCTCCTCTGTTTCATTGCTTATTTGTTGTCGCAACTAAGTGGTTACTGTTCCATTGAGTTTAGAGGTGATCTGTTTCTGAAACAAAAACGTGTTGATGAAATATTTATACAACATGTTATGATAATCCGTCAAAATTTTGAAACAATTCTAATAATTATCAGGTTTTTCAATCACAAATGCTGAAAAGATACTGACGAACTGTCCATCCGACAATTGGAAGCTACTAGAAGGAATTGCTGGCGTGGTTCATACCTCCATCAAGAACTCCAGCTAAAACAAGAGAAATGTAGCTTCAATCCCACATCAGATCTCCATGATTGATAGTTGTATAATCGTAATTTATAATTGTTTTTATTTTACCTAATACATAGTGATGAGATCTTATGAAAAAATTATTAAAAATATCTTCATCGACGTCCTCGATCTTATTAAAAATTGATATTACTAGGATTAATGAGCCTACCACCGACCCATTGTAAATTCATCGATTTTAGCCTTGCATTCAAGTATCCTTGTCACTCACACATCCCTGGGCGATTCAATGAGATCGGGAGCCTAAAGCCAACTTTAACGGGAGGCCTTACTTTTTCTGCTCAATATTTTTTTTTTTTTTAAAAAAATTAACCTATAAATCTATTGTAGGTAAAAATTATGCCTCATCCTGCCGTAACTAGAGGTCTTAGGTTCGAGCCTCAAAATAAAAAAATCTTACTAGAGAGTGCTTCCCTCTTTAACCGGCCTTGCATGTCTCGAAATAGAATTTATCGAAAATTCAATACAGGTATCCAACATCAGATAAAAAAAATGGGCCCCCAAAAATTTTGCGGCCTAAAGCCCCGCTTTAGTGGCTTGGCCCTCTGGCCGGCCCTGCACACATCGATTTATATTTCTGTCCTTTTTTATTAAGTTAATTACATACACGTATTACAAATTTACAACCGACTTTTGCAAGCCATAGAAAGTTGCAAACGTATTATTTATTTTATTTTTGTTATTTATTTTTTAGGGGAGATCTAGCACTTAGAAAATTTTGAGATTATATATAGGTTGTGAATCTACTATTTGTTGAAAACTTGTGAATCTCTATATTTAGTGTAAAGTTATATTATAATATAAATACTATTTATGTAAAACTATTTCTTTTCTCAACATTTGAATGATAAAACTTGTCTTCAATTAAAAAGTTAATAGATAAAAAATTCCGATAAGATACTGATTAATCTATGATATCAACAAAAAAATTTTAAAAAATAGCATGTTAATTGGTGGTGATGATAGCGAACGGTTCTGGTTGTGATTGTGGGTTCTAATTAACGGTGGGCAGCGGTTTAAAAGTGAAAGAAATAGTGGTGAAACTCCATGTTTACAGTAATCCTTGAATTTGAGTAGCATCTTATATAATGATACTAAGATTTGTTACAGGTCTTATTCATTTAAATCTGTTCAAATATATTAAATGGTTGTGAAATAATTAAAAACAAACATACTGATGATTAAGATTCAAATAATTAAAATTACAATTTTAAGAAAATAATTTAATGACTGAGATTTAAATAATTAATTAAGATTCAGACGTTTATTGCAAACAAGTATGACCTTAGAGTGGTCATAGGCTAAGATTTAACGTTTAACATTCTACTATGTGTAAAGAATTGCATGCCCACACGTAGGGGTGTACAAAGTAAATCGACAAACCGCACCAAACCGATAAACCGAGTCAAACCGAGAAAAAAACCCGACTAGTGGTTTGGTTTGACTTGGTTTGGTGTTGGAAAAAAAAACCAGATCATAATTGGTTTGATTTGGTTTTAATTAAAAAAAGTCAAACTGAACCAAACCAACCCGACATTACATGTATTCAAATTTTAAAATATTTTATACATAAAAATATTTACTTGTAATGTAATTTATAAATATTTCTTAAATTTTTTCGTAGTTCTTTAACTATTATCATATTATTCAAGCTTGAACTTCAGTTTTTGAATGTCAATAAGTTTTATATCCTATGGATGTTAGTAACTCAAATAAAGTCCAACTCAAATAAAGTCCAAACCAAAACTAACTCAACACTAATGCTAACAAAAGAAATTCAATTTACCACTAGGAATGACAATAATGTTGGATATCTATTCTTCAGCTTTTGCATAATTTATTTAGAGAGTGAAAAAACATAACTTAAGTTTTATTTCTTTGTCATGTAATTAATACTATTAGCGCTCTACCATTTTTTAGCAGCTTAAGATTTTTGCATTATAGTCATTTTCTTTTATGGCTTGTTAATTAGCAATATTTATTTTGACCGAATTTATTAGCTTTTGTTGAATATTTTAATACAATGTCATCACTCTTCTCACATTTGTGTTATTTTCTTAAGAAACACCTTAATTATATAGTTGTATCTTACTAGAACTAAAGAAATATTTGAAGTAAGTGTTATATGTTTTGTATCAAGACTATTCGAAAAAAACCCGAAAAAACCCTTTAAAAAAATCCGAGGGCATTAAAACCCGAATTTTATTGGTTTAGTTTGGTGTATAAATTTAAAAACCCGATGCAATTGGTTTGGTTTGGCGTTTAAAAAATCCGAACCAACCCAGTCCATGTACACCCCTATCCACACGTATATTCAACTGAAACCTAAAAATACCGGAAAAGAAATTAACTACATGAGGTGACAAAATCACTAGTATGGTCCAATTAGGTAACAAAGGGTTTAGAGATTTTTAAACTCCTAATTAAACTAATTAATATATAGTAGTACAGTGACATCTCTGAAATTTGTATAATAAAATGGAAGAGGTTTCGGTAATAACCTAATTTTTAGCACTATAATAATAGAAAAAAGATAATGAAGTTTATTGAGGAAATGGTTCCCATCAACTGTATTGCCTTGACTATAATTAAAGACAACACCACTCTACCAATGAAGGTCGCGGACTTACGGTGGAATGGTAAATATTTTTTAATTTATTTTTAACCTGAAACCTCGAGTCGAATTATGGGTTTGAAATCTCACCTTTATTAGGGTCATTTTCTCAATTTAATATCCGGCACGAATTCAAATTTAATATAACTCAATATGCATGCCAAATATTAGGTGGGAACCAAATTAAATTTAAATAAAACACACAACCAAACACACACACACAGAGAAAAGGGGTATTGTGGCAATGAGTCATGAGATTGACCTTCTAAGGCCTCTGACTCAGCTATGATCATGACGTGGCCATGTTTTTGCCTTTTTCTGGACAACATAAAAAATTAAAAAATTAGACATTTCAACCACAAAAGTAGAAAAAGAAAAGAAAAATTTCAAGAGGGGTATCAAATGATTTCATAATGAAATTATAGAGCAGACCTTTTCCAAAGTTTAGACCACTTAAAAGAATAGGACTATCATTTAAGGAGTTACAATAAATATTTAAATATTTTTAATTTTAGCAATATGATATCATTACAATACTTCTAATATGGTGGGTACCTATGTAAGCCTTTTATCATATAAAAAAAAAATTTTAAAAAAAAGGGAAATAGCCCTTGCATAAGCACATCTATGATTAAATGCTTTAACTATAAGTGGAGGTGGAGGAGAATATACGAATTCAACAGAACTCAGTAGATTTAGTCCAAATTTTATATTTATTTTTTAGAAATTATTTAATATGGACAAGTTATAAATTTAAAACGTAGTAACTCATAACAGCTAGAATCCAAAATCTACGATTCAAATTCTGAATTCCCCTATAACATTAACCCTTGTACTTCAAATCCTTTTGTTATTTTTCTGCAATAAAGTAAAAATACAAAAGTGTGGTGTGTGTATATTTTGTTTGTGTTTGTTTCTTCTATTATCGAAAAGTCATATGCCCTCGTCCCTCAGACTAATTGGTGAAAGTTTTAATACCCGTTTGATAATATAGGCAAACTTAATGACATCCAATCCATGCATGATCATGATGATGATCATATCCCATGGCATGGCATTACATAACGTGGCATTATGTTTATTGTATTTGGACATGTGAGTATGAACTAAAAAGGGTTTTGAGGAATCTGCTGGAATAATATTTTTGACTCTCAGGATGATAAAACAAAAAAAAAAAAAACAAAAAAAATTAAAATTCACCAGACATGACTAAGAATAATGGGACCCTTCCACGTCATTCTTGCACGCTACCATGCTGGATTTTAAATTTTTAATCTAAAGTCCAAAAAAATCCCGCCCGTGGGTATAGACATATTTTATTACCTTTCATTTTCAACTTCACAGACCAAAAATAATTGAATATTACAGAGTAGTGAATTATTATTTAAAATAAAATTGAAGAAGAACCCATCACATCAGCCGTCATCGAGCAGAGTGTTACTGTGCACAGTGTCCAAGCTTTTTCACTCAACTGACGCCACCACGGACAGTAGCATATCAAGGGTTTGATTATATAAACGAAGCTTAGGAGAGAAGAAAGGATCATTACACTTTTGTATCCAAGTTCTCACTTCTTGTATTATCATTTTGGCTAAGAAATATACCTAGTCTCGGAGATCTGACCATTGTTGGGATTTTCTTATTTTCGATTTACATTGTTAACTTAGATAAATATTATTGCTTGTATCCCTCATAAGAAAAACGACCAAACCCCGAGCTCATTCGAGAGAGTCTCCGGATTGAATACGACCTACTTGTCTTTAAACCCGTAAAAACAAATCTCTAACTCCATTTTTTGGTAGCTAACGATTTTTACCGGAAAATACAAACAATGAAGAAGAATAAAGCTTTTGATATTTCCTTCCTTTTTGAATATTTTTTGGTGGTAGAGATCGCGATTCTATAGAAAGATGAATTAGAATAAAAGGCATATGATATACAGAAAATAATTTTCTAGTATTTTATAAGCACGTAGAAAATATTGTTTAAAAGTATCTATTTATAATCTGACATACATTATGGGTTAGGAGGTGAGGGCAGCTAGGGGCGGGAGGCTAGGGTGGGGTGATTTTAGGGGCGGGAGCAGGGGCGGATCTACGTGGGGGCCAGGGTGTCACCCGAACACCCTCGGCAAAAAATTACAAAACAGTATATATAGAAATTTTTTCCGCGTTTATACGCATATATTAACTTTTCAACACCTCGCAAAAAATGACAGATATTTAACTTCTTTTTTTTTCCGAACACCCCGAATAAATTTAAAATCCTGATTCGCCACTCCATGGGCTGAGGTACAATGGGATTCAATTGAACCTCTTTTGTTAAAAATGATATATATTTTTTACCATATACATATATATAAGTTGTAGAATCTCCCTAGCATAAGAATATTATTATAATTAAATTCTTGGCTCTGGCGCTGATAATTAAGAGTTGGAAGGTCGAACTATGGTATTAAGGTTAGGTAGAATAGAAGATAATAAGCGTGAAACGTCATTGATACTCTGTTTTCATTAAAATATCATTTAACATGCAGTCAAGGAAAGACAGGAAACCCAAAAGGAATAGAAGAAAAAGTTGAAGAAGAATTTCTTCATTTGGAAAAAGGGATAAGAATTAAACCGAAATAGAACGTTTCAAGTCAAATTAATTACATTCAAATGAAAGCTGCCCTTTACAATCGTAACTAGAGAAGAAAAAAAGAAGTTTGAGTGACTCTAACCTGTGGAACGAGCCAACCATTAGTCAAAAATATTAATTGGTGGTTGTTCCATATAGACCGTTTATTCAAAAAATATCAAGTGCACCCGCAGCCCCATGATTTATTTATTTTTTGTGAGTGGGGGTGGGGGTTTTGCAATTAGAATCAGTTCAAATAAATGATAGTTATCACGATTAAAAGATCATAATTAGTATCATAGTAGATATAGTTCAAATGAACGATAGTCATCTAGAGAGTACTCGAATTTGAACTTATCTTGGCACAAGTCAGTTGTTCAAAGAGCATAATTAATATCATAGTACTGAACTGTTCGCTTAGATCTTATCGTAGTTCGTCATGATGAGTACACTAACTAGTCATAAGAGAAAAATTAATTACTTGTTGAACATAGTGGGTAAGTTTTAAATAGTGTTTACTACGTTAAAAGAACAACCATTGGCACAATATACACGAACAGTTGATAGTGCTATACCAATTGTAATGTCTTAATTACTGAACTGTCCACTTAGAAAACATTATAGTTCACTCAATGAGTACTAATCACAAAATATCAGCTAGAATTTTAGTACTTGTTGAACATATAGCAATGATAATTATGCAGCAGTCCAAATAATCCTGCTTGTGTGAGCTTGCTCATGTTGGAGGTTTCAAGCTCGAATAAAGGAGGAATTAGATTGCGATCGACTGACAACAAGCAAAAAACTAATTGTTACTCCATGATAAATCCTCGTAATATAGACACTTGTTGACAATAATGCTAATATATCGTATAGCGTTATAAGATGCTATTATTAGAATTTATAAACAGCGGCCCTTATGTCCCTCCATCTTATCACATTAATATTTTGAGCTAATCTTTTTGTTCCCTGCCGTTATGTGGAAACCTCTTCAAGAAGCAAAAGCAAAGACTTTGAAAAGATTCCTTTTTTACAGTAGAAATATATTATTCTGACTATCTTTTCTTGATAAAATTGAAGACTTTGAAACATAGGGAAAACAAAATGACTAGCCTGGATTTTTTTTGAAGTTGTTAATATGGTTTCTTTTTTTGACTTTTTGGTATGTATTTCGTACTGCCCAAGTCGTGGCCTATTTGAATGTGGATGAGCTTGAGGCTTTTAGTCTAATGCTCATGAGTTATAGTAGAATATTTTTGGTAGCTGGAGAAAATATTTTTAAAAATTCCTGAAGTGTGTGCGGCACCATATCTTCTTTGAAAAATAAACAAAAAGAATCCATAAAATACTTATTACTACCATATAAAATGTTTTCTTCTAAAGAATTCTATTCTAGAAGGACTAGAAATTGGGCTTTTGAGGTCTTGGTGGACTTTATAGACTACAAGGGAAAGTTCATAGATAACCAAGTTTGAGAATTCAATTTAAGTAATAGTCAACATTTATAACTTTTTGTAAGTTTAGCCACTTTCAGACCTACGCGATTGAAGCTCAAAAAAATCGTATATGAAAGCACGAGCTTTGTTTGAATTTTGATATATTATTGTGTCAACAAACTTCAGGCTTATGCTACTGAAGTTTTCACTTGCCAAAACCAAAGGTCAGACATACGGATTGAAATTTGGCTTGAGATGCTTATGCTTGAACTTTATATATTTATAGGTACCTCTTCCCCCCTAAATCTTAGATGAAAGATTTACTTATATACCACTTGAATTTGATTGGAATTCAAGTGTGTGTTTGAGATTAATCAATGTGGGTGAAACATCAAATTGGGTTCATATGTGATCCAATATTCTCCTAATCAAGTAGCCCACTGAAAAGATAAGCACAAGCCCATCTTTTTTAGTTGGACTACAGCCTTTTCTCTTTTGCCCTTACCACAAATATCTTGTTCCGATGGGTGTAAATAATAATTTAGGGAAAACAACACAAACTACTCATTCAAAATAAACTATTTACCCGAGATTATTCCTTTCAAAACTAATTTCTAATCTAACCATTTTGGCTGAAATATATTACTCGCATGCCCACCTGTAAATATAAAATAAATGTCACACCCTAATTTCCGATAGGGCGTGATGGGCACCCGACCCTTACCTAGGGCCGAGTGAACCCACTGACTTTCGTAATACTCATAATCATACTGGGCCCGCAAAACATGACATAAGCACATATTGAAAATTTTTCAGAAAACACACATGCCTTTCATCTTTATCAAATCAAATAAAACTAGTACCGTATGAAATCTGCCAACATATGAAGTTCGTAACATAATGCATAATGATACATCGCTTATATATAGCCGCTTACAAAACTCGACATATCATACACTCGACTCGTCCGCAAAGTCTCTAACATAAAGCAAATCGTCATAACGAAAATACTCGACTCGTTAAAGACTCCGAAGGAAACGAGTTTCGCCAATCCGTACCGGACATCTTCACTCATCCGTATATACCGCGTGGCATGAAACGCAACCCCCGAAGAAAAGGGGTCAAGATTTTAATATGTACCGAGCATGTAAAGCATGGCATACGTAAAACGATGTCATAACCAAAGTACGGAGTACGTAAAGTGAGCATAATAACCTTAATATCAAAGTCATTGTATCCGAAACACAAATCTCGCATCAGAGGTACAGAAGACAAATATAATAATCAGAATGCCAAATGCTTACTCCTGAAATACAAATCATGCATATCAATGCCATGTATCGTATCCGGCCCATAATGGGACTGAGTGACATAAGTAAGTGATCACCATATTCATACCGTAACACATCATAACATCATAATATATACACGGTTCCCGCCAAAAAGGGGCTCGGCGAACCGGACACATCATAGCACCATAACTTATCATATGAGCTGACATTAACCGATGTGGGATTTGCCTAAACCAATGTGGGATTGGCCTAAACCAGTGTGGGATTGGCCTAAACCAATGTGGAATTTTGCCTCACTATTGGCTTTGCCCCACCATTGAGTTTGCCCCACCACTGGGTTTGCCCCACCATTGGGTTTGCGCCACCACCGGCTCTGATACCAACTGATCATATTCCAGAATCCATACACATAACATATAGCGTGTCCCGGCCCTTCAGTGAAGGACTCGGCAAACAGAATCATCATATCATCATATTATCATATATCATATCATATATCATGTCACCATATCATCAAATCATCACATATCATATCACATACCACATACGGTCCGTAATGGGACCCGGCGGACAGAACGTGGTCGCCACTCCATCTGGGCGCCACAACACATCATACTTCGGAATATTGTATACCTCCGAACACATCATACTCCGTATCACATCATATATCATATCACATCATACTTCGGAAAACACATCATACTTCTCGAATATAGCATAGTGCGCACGATAACATACCGGCCCGAGACTCGGCGAAAGAGGTAATAACAGAATGCACGAGCAGAATCGTGGGAAATCATATACAATGCAAAACACTTACAAAGACCCAATAAGGTAATCAAAACGGACTGTCAGTTCAAAAGCGAAACAATAGTCAAATCAGGTTTTCTTCCGAACATCACTCGGGAACATATCAAACCGAACTTCAGAAACCATAGTTACGTATCAAAATCATATGCATATGAATCATCATTTCAGACTCAACAGATAAGTAAGTAACCATACTCGGGGGTCGGAAAGATAGTCATTTTAAACTCTTTCAAAAATAGGTCGTTAGAACCAAACATAGAAAGTTGCGGGACCCACGGACGAGCGTCAACCCAATCCGGGCCCGCCTATGAAAGTTAAAGTCATTACTCGTCATGAAATCATTTGCGAAGAATACAAAGCAATCCGAGCCTTTTCTTGAAAGTTACGGTCGTTCGTAGTTTCGGAATCGTTTAGGAACAAAACTCTTTTGAAAACGAAACTTTTATGCAACTTTTGAAGTTTAGTCATACAAAAGACATAAGGACCATAATTCGACTACATTAAGAACACGAATATCAAGAAACAAATAAGAATCGTTTACGAGCTGATCAAAGCAATCCGATTCTGTCTATGAAAGTTACGGACATTTTTTTGACATAAGATCCTTTCGGAACAAACCGGTCACATAGCATTTCAAATCCAATCGTATCAAAGACATACGGTCCATAGCTTGACCACATTAAGGATGCCAACATCAAGAAGCAAATATGAATCATAAACATATTCGGATTTTAAGAATAGAATTACCCCCAAGGCTCATAACATATCACAACTTACTTGCGTCTAGGACATGCCAAAAGGAAAGAAAGATAAGCTTTACATACCTCGTTTGCTTCCTAAGCTAATCCAAACGTAAGTCTCGAGCTCTCCAAGAGCTACAATAACGTCATTAAACACCAAACATTAGTCGTAAGCACTTAGGAATCCTACTCTGAGTCATCACTTTATTTACAGAAATTTGGACAGCACTTCCCCTATAAACTCAACAACCCCGAGAATTCAACTCGGCCAATATCGTCAACAACAATACCAACAACCATACCAACAACTTCAACAATCAATTCAAAATTCATTCTAACGTCAATAACTCTTTTCTACATAGCTCGACGATATTTCATTTTCATTCAAATCAACCGCATACGATCAAACCAACATCAATATTCACACGTTCAAGTACTAATCCAAACCATTCAAACAATATTCAAGAACTCTTTAAACAATTCACAAAATATTCAAATCATCCAACCAATGCACCATGGAACCCGAAACCTTCCCAACTCAACATGAACAACTTTAACATATTTCTTTCTTCCAAAACTCATAAACTACATTATCAATCCATACGTTCATAACATTACTTCCATAAATTCAAGAAACTATACAAAAATTCCATTAGCTTCCATAACAAGCCGCAAATAACTATAACTTCAATTTGAATCATTAACCTTTCATTATCATCATAGAATCCATAATAACAACAACTAAAATACCACATAGAATTTGTTCATTCCTTGCCATACAAGACAACCCATTTTCGGCCACAACATCAACACACACCTTCCATAATTTCTATCCATTTCTACACACTACAACAACACCCAAACATGCTAAATACAATCAATCCATCATTCCTACACAACACACACTACACACGGCCAAACCCCAACATGCAATATTTCATGAATTTCATCCATCTTTACATACTACAACACACATAAACCATCCACAACATATAAAAGCAAGATTAAACTTTACCTTCTTCACTTAGTTCTTCCACTTGGCTAGAGTTGAAAATTGCAAGAACAAAGGATTTACTTGCTCCAACAACCACTTCATGTTGTTTAGGACCTTCCAATTAGTTGAAAACCTAGGAGAAAATAATTTTTCTTGATCAAATTTTTGGACCCAATTTTTCATGGTCATGGCCGAATACCCTCTTGGTTTTTCTCCAAGCTTCTCCAACTTTTTAAGGGGCTAAATGATGAAGATGACTTAATTAGTCATCTTTTGCCACTTATATAATTAACACAAGTGTACCATGGCCCACACCACACACATGGCCACATATGGCTATTTTCATGAAATATTTAGTTTCCAAAATTTCACTTCTAGCCCTTAATTTTCATGAAATACTTAACTTTCCATAATTCACTTTTGACCCCAATTTTTTCTTATTCCAAATTTACCCTTAACACTCCATGCCAATGAAAAGATGAATACGCAACTTGTGCACTTTTAACCAAAATCGGAAGAAAATATAACCTTGTCCTTAACTTATCATGATTAGCTCGGATTATCCCAAAGTACAAAATACGGGATATAACAATAAATATAGTACTAAGTATTTTAGACGAATAGAAAAACTAAATAATTAAGCTACAATAAAAGTAATTAAAAAAATATTGTTACTAGCTTATTTTTAAATTTAAATTCTAAAATATGACTCTATTTTTTATTTTTAAAAAAATCTTAACTTGCTAAAAATAATTTAAAAATTAAAGATAAAAATTAAGCTTAAAATCTATTTGTTGTATTTTTTATAATTTTTTCTTTTAAAGGAATGAACCTCTCCTTTATAATACCATATCAGTATATGATATATATTACATAGGTATCATAAAAGACTAAATTTTTTTTAAGGAATGAATCAGTCCTTTATGATATTGTGTCGGTATATGCTATATACCATGTGGGTATCATAGAGGACTGAGAAGTATTTCTTTTATTTTTAAGGAATAAACAAGTCTTTATGATAACCTGTCAGTATATGATATAGACCAGTGTCATAGAGGATTGAGTTTTTTCTTTTCTTTTTTTAACGGAATAAAGCAATTTCTGTGATACTCTATCAGTATATGATATATATCATCTATGTATCATAGAGGATTGGGTTGTGTTTTTCTTGAAGGAATGAACCAATCTCTATGATACCGTATCAGTATATGATATATACCTTGGGAGTATCATAGACGATTGAATTTTTTTTTTTTTTTTTTTTTTTTAAGAATGAGTCAATCCTTTATGATATCTTGTCAGTATATAATATATCATGTGGGTCATTCCCTTATGATACCCTGTTAGTGTATGATATATACTAACAGGGTATCATAGAAGATTGAGTTGTGAAGGAATGAACCATTCCTATATGATACTCTGTCAGTATATGATATATACTACGGAGGTATCATAGAAGACTGAGGAGTGCTTTTCTTGAAAAAATGAACTAGTCCTTTGTGATACCTATCAATAGATGATAAATATCATGGGGTATCATGGAGGACCGATGAGTGTTTTTCTTGAAGAATGGAACCATTCATCAATGATAACCTGACAGTATCTGATATATACCATGTGAGCATCATAGAGGGCTGAGTAGTATTGGAATGAATCTATCATCTATGATACCCAATCAGTATATGATATATATGAGGTTTATGTCGTAGAGGACAGAATATTTTTCTTGAAGAATTGAACTTCCAGTCCTCTATGATACCCTGTCAGTATATAATATACCATGTGGGTATCATAGAGGAATGAGTAGTATTTTTTGAAGGAATGAATCAATCTTCTATGATACCCTGTCCATATATGATATATATACCATGTGAGTATCATAGAGGATTGAGTTGTGTTTTTCTTGAAGGGATGAATCAGTCCTCTACGATACTCTGTCAGTATATGATATATACCAAGTTGGTATCACAGAGGACCGAGTGTTTTTGTTGAAAGAATAAACCATCAGTCCTGTATGATACCTAGTTAGTATATGATATATACCATACGGGTACCATTGTATACTGCAACAGTATACTTCAGCTGCTACTGATTTGATATACTATATACTAGGTTGGTATCATAGAAGATTAGTGTTTTTCTTGAAGGAATGAATGATCAGTCTCAATGATACCCTGCCAGTATATGGTATATCAGGCTGGTATCACGGAGGACTGAGTATTTTTCTTTAAGAAGAAACCAATCTTCTATGATACCTTGTCGGTATATGCTATTTACCATGTGAGCATCATAGAGGACTGATTAGTATTTTCTTGAAGGAATAAATTCGCCATCTATGATAGCCTATCAGTATGTGACATATACTAGGTTGATATCATAGAGGACTGAGTGTTTTTCTTGAAGAATGAAATATCAGTTGTCTATTTTTTTTTTTTTTTTTTTTTTATTACATAGGGGGTAGGGGAAGGGGAAATGGGGAGGGGATTACAATGTGGGGATTCGAACCCTCACCAACAAGGTGAAAGTTCAGGTAGCCAACCAACTGAGCTACTAGATCCCTACATATCAGTTGTCTATGATACCCTGTCAATATAGATATACCATGTGGGTATCATAGAGGACTGAATAGTATTTTTTGAAAAAAATGAACCAATATTTTATGATATATACCATGTGAGTATCATATTATATTGCAACAGTATACTTCAACTGCTACTGATTTGGAATAAAATGCTTTAATAAGTTGTTTTTGAGATATAAAAAAATAAAAATATACCATATCAGTTATATTTTTTATTCATATAAAAAGGAACAAAAATAAAGGAGCCAAAACTTGTATAGAATTAAATTATGAAAAAACAAAAAATAAAGAAAAAATAATTTATAAAAAGAGAAAAAGGTGAATAAGAATCACTAGAAATTAAAAAAATAATAATAAAAAGAGTAAAAAAAAAAAAGTAAATGAAATTAGATTATGCAGAGAAAAAAAGAAGAAGCAAAAAACAAATAAAATAAAATTGAGTGAAATTAGATTATGGAGAAAAAAAAAGAATTAAATGAAACTAAAAAAGAATAACAATTAAAAAAAAGAAAATAGAAAGAAAAAAAAACTAAAAGAAAGGAGCTAAAATTAAATATAGAATCAGATTATGGTGAAAAAATGAAAATAAAGAATAATATGATATCGGAAAAAATAAATGAACAAAAAAGGAGAAAACATAAAAAAATTTAAAAAAACGAGTAAAAGGAAGAAATAAAAGAAGAAATGAAGATAAAAAGTAGAGAATAAAAAAGAAAAGAAACAAAAAGAGACAATAACATACAAAAGCTACAACGGGTAGAAAGGGTAAATAGTTTTTGGGGTATGAAAGTAAGAGGGGCATGGAAGGGTAATTAGTTTGTGTGCAATGGGTAGGGGTGTTCATGGGTCGGTTTGGGTCGATTTTGGTTTAAAACCAAAACCAAACTAACCTAGTCGGTTTTTAAAATTATTAAAACCAAACCAAACCAAATATAATACATATTCATTGGTTTGGTTGTAGTCGGGTTGGTTCGGTTTTTCAGTTTATAAGAAAACTAACGGTATTTCTCTCTTTCATGTTTTTTTTTTTTCATGCAATTACGATAGAAGTTTCTATCATTTTTCAACTTATAATTCGTTATCGCCCTTTAATTGTGGTAGCTCTAGTGGTCTTGGATAATGGAGAAAATATCTTAGGATTTATAAGTTTTAATTAAATGAATACATATCTTAGGTTTTTTCTTTTGTTTTCTTGCAGTAAAACTAAAATCACACCAAATACTATCGGTTGTTAAAATCCTAAAACCAAATCAAACCCGACCCAAATAAATATTGATTTATTTAATCGGTTTGATTTGATTTTCGATTTGGTTTGGTTTTTAACCAAACCGTGAACACCCCTAGCAATGGCCAGTGTTTATTTTCCCTATCATTTATTGTAGAAAACATTCCAACAAGCAAAACTCATTATGGAAAAGAAGAATTATGAGTATATTCTCCCTAAATCCAAATTTATGAAATACTTTTTTTCTCTTTTAATTAGAACATCACCGAGTGTCCGCCAATATTGCAGTAAAAATATAACTCTGTAACTTTTTACAAATTCAGATTCATTGTCCTGTTGTATGAAAATTAACATTTCAGTTCACTTTAATGTATTCTTTAATTATACTAAGAATAAACTTAAATCATATTAACACTCAGTGTATCTTGTCAAATTCCTCAATATCAAGTAGTTGATGTAAAAAGAGTTCTATAGGTCCATGTATAGCGAAAAATATAAATGGGCCTATGGAAATGAAGTCCTGTTTTTAAATTATTTTAAAAATTTTTTTCAAAAGTTTTCAAAAAAGTATTTTTGGCTAAAGCAGTTTGTGTTTCCTTTTGAACAATTAGTGTTTGGCCAAACTTTTTAAAAAGTTATGTATATTTTTCTCAAAAGTACTTTTCAAAAAGTGCTTTTGGGCAAAAAAGCTATTTTTTTTAGCTTAAAAGCTTTCTATTTACTCCCAAAATACTTATTTTCTCTTTAAACACCTCACTTATTTTAAAATAAGTACGGGGTCTTGCTAGAAGTCCATTAGGTCCTTTCCTTTTGGGTGTTCTAGTAATTGACCCGAAAAGCTTTGCACGATTATTCTTTAAATTAAAGGCAGTGGTCTTTAATTTTTGTCCCTCAAATTGGTGGTCTTTAATATTTGTCCTTCGCTTAATATTCCGAAGTCCTGTGTTTGAACCTAGGCTCAGTTTAAAAAAAAAAAAAAAGAGAATCGCAAGGCATAAGTTGGGATTCGCAAGGCATAAGTTGGATGCGATTCTTTTACCCAAAATTAGACCTTAAGGAAAACCTCCTAGAGTTAGGCCTTAAGGCAAAGATTTGTAAAATTCCAACAAAGTAATATATATATTTTTTTGTAAAATTTTCACAAATAGCTACCTTTTAGCTGCCTCTAACAAGCTATAACTACAAGTTCATTATTTACATTTCGTAGATGGTTTTTCCTATATTTAGGTCCTGGACGTGTCGCATAAATATAGTCAAAATACAGACTAAATACACGGAACTGTTGAGCAAATAATGCCTCTATTTAAGAAAAAAATATATTTTTCAAACTAAACAGAAATCTATTTTTAATGTTCCATAAATCAAGCAAATCTCATTCTCTTTCATATCTAATCACATATCTCATTCAACATCTAATCATTCACATAAAATTTGAATTTAAAAACTCTCTTCATAATTTTTCCCAAAATATAACTGAAAAAAATCTCTTTTTAATATTCCATAAATCACGCAAAGCTTGATTTGTTCATCAACTGAATTGCATAGTGACAAGTTGAGATTGTCTCCGATGCTATGACCATCGATTTTGTGTTCGTTATTAAAAATATTCAATGAAATGATATTATTAAAAATCAAAATGTTCGTTACAAAAAATATTAGTTATTGAGTGCAATAAGCTGATATTGAATATTATTTAGTAACTTTAATAAGATGGGAAAACTTGACTCCATAAAAAGCTTTAATCCCTAAGGGTGGCTTTTGATTCACTGTATTTTATCTGTATTATGATTGTATTTTTTAGTGTATTTGAATTGATCCGTAAGATTTGAATCGTAATGAATATATTTATAATATATTTCACTTGTATTTTGTATGTATTTTAGAAGTATTAAAATTGTTTTTTAATTTTTTGAAGTATATTGTACGGAAAGATGGATTTTATGGTTCAATAATAAATTCAAGTGTACCATGAATATATAGAAAATGCATAGAACTCTTCCTGGTTCATCAATAAAATATAGTGAAAACATGTAGGAAATACAAACTTGATATTGAAATGCACTTTGTAATTTTTTAAAGAACTATACAAGAAAAATATAAATGTAATAAAAATAGAATTCAAATCTACGATTAGACTATACAACAAGCGGGATCATTACCAAAATACATAAAACTTCTTCTAAAATCTTCATAAAAATAATGTCGCAACAGTGATGTTATACATCAAAAAAAAAAGTTGGAGAAAAAAAAAACAACTTAAAACATAAACCATTACGTCTACAAATCTACTCCCGAACATCTACTAAAATCACGCATCATAATCAACGGTAGCCTTGACGGGGTATTGGTGGTTGCTCGTTATCAATAAATGCATTCACACTTTTGTCGATTTGCGTCGTATCTCATACGGAGAAACTTTGCATCAATTTTAGCTGGAATTCGTCAAGATATACTGAAACTTTACATTAACAAAACATGAAAAAATAGCAACATAACAAATTAACCACAATAAATAACAACACATTCAAGATATACTTAAAATATACTATAAATATAATGCAAATATATCAATGTCAAATGCACTGTGGTTGTCACTACAACACTGTGTGACTGTGCTGTAAACATACACTTCAAATACACTGAATATATACTACAAAATATACTTTGATAAAAACTAAACACAAATTCAAAATCGCAAAAATTTACAAGTAACAAATTAGGTAGAAAAAATATATAACACACAATTAAAAACACAAACTAATTGAAATAATAAAAAATACGACAAAAATATACTTAAAATGTACGCAAAATACGGATACGGTGAATTGAAAAAACGAGAATTAAGCGAAGTTCAAAACACAAACTAATTGAAATAATAAAAAATACGACAAAAATATACTTAAAATGTATGCAAAATATAGATCCGGTAAATTGAAAAAACGGGAATTAACCGAAGTTCATCGAAAAAATACGATAAAAATATACTTAAAATGCAAGTAAAATACATATCTGGTGAAGTGAAAATAGGGTCATTTATAAGAAAAAATACCTCTTGGAGAACATGAACATTTTTACTCTTGTCCAATAACAAAAACTTGATCCGTATTCAAAAATTTCGGTGGCTAAGCGGCGGAGGGCATCTAGGAACGATCATGAAGCTCACCGTCAGGAGCAAAAGGAATTCCATAACAAACTCTGAAAACACCTACATAAATCAATTAACTAATGGTGGAATACGTTTTAGCCAAAAATAGAAAATCAGAAAACTTAATTAGCATGAAACTAACTTACGGGAAGGATGGAAAATCCATAATGAACTTTGTGAGCACCAACATAAATCACTTAACTAATCACCGAAACCAGAAAACTGATTCTAGCATGGAAGTGATTGGTGAAGATCCATAACATACCTTACAAAGACCGAAGAAAAAATACCTCTTGGAGAACATGAACATTTTTACTCTTGTCCAATAACAAAAACTTCAGATCTGTATTCAAAAATTCCGGTGGCCGGTGGCGGAGGGCATCTAGGAACAGTCATGGCTGTTAAATGATTTGGTCTTTAATATTTTCTGTTCAAATAGGGTGGTCTTTGTAATTGCTACGGATATCCGACCATGCAATTGCTACGGATCCGAGGAAAAGAGAAGACGATTGACGCGGTCGGATCACGCGGAGAAGACGGTGGTCTAAAACGACATGAGGATGAATGATACATGGATCCCTCAAAACCAAAAAAAACCTTTAAACTTCCACTGAATACAGGGAAAGATGAAATATGTGGCTTAGTAAAGCCCAAAAAGAAACAAAGATGATGAGGGAGAACACAAAAATAATAGAGAATCTTACATATTTTAGGAAAGAGAGTTGAATTTTGGCAGTAAAAGGTTGAAATTAATGAGCAGTTAATACAGAGTAAAAAAAGGAAGTGAAAGAAATCATAAACTGATTTGAAAAGCACGAAATTAGGGGAGATGGAAGTTAGAAACGTATATTTAAGAAAAGGGGAGAGAGAGAAAGTGTGCAGCTAAACAATAGGGGTGTGGGGAGTGGTAAGTTAATTGGTAGAAAAGTGGGTAGCTATAAGTTGTAAAAATATAATATTATAGCTACTAAACTTAATTATTAAAAAGTATAGTTATGTTCCATAAATATGTAACATAGTAAGCTACGCCAAGTAAAATTTACTATTTTTTTTGCCTTAAGGCAGGCATAAATTGGGTCCAACTTATGCCTTGCGATTTCTTTTTAATTTTTGACTGAGCTGGGCTTCGAACCCCAAATCAAAGGGCTTTTAGTGAATGACAAAAATTAAAGACCACCAATTTGAGAGGCAAAAATTGAAGACCAGTGCCTTTGAAGAGCATTCTGCGCAAAAAAAAAAAACGTAATTTCGGGTGAAGTGCACAAATAATCGTTTTAGGTCTCTATTTATAAAAAATAGTCTAAATTTACTGAGTTTTTAAAGTTTAGCCATTTCAAAATCAATCTTCAAACCGTTGGATTTTGAAATTAGGCACTTAGGTTTGGAGTTTGAATGCAATTCAAATTCACCTTATAGCTGAAGTTTTGGGTTTGTCAGTTCAACTTCAGACCTTCGAGCTAAAGTTTGCTGTAGCAATTCAAGTTAAAAAAACAAGTTATATCTATTGCTTAGTAACCAGATATAGCTCACTTGTGTTCTATATGTTTAGCATGCTAATTGCGTTAATTATAGAATAACTATGACTTAAGGATCGAGTGATATCATCAAATATAGAGCTTCGTAAATTCAGATTTTCATACTGAATGGTATATGTATCGCTAAAAGTATCGAAATTTTATTTACAATGCTGATCAAATAATAAGAATGAGGAGCAAGAGGAAGGCTGAACCTTTTCAATCTTGAAGAATCTCAATTCATGTCAAAAGTCAAAACAAACATATCAAAGAATGAGTAGAGGAGTTAGAAACATAGATAACCAACCATGATTGTAGTGTAGTCCTTCATCTTTAATAAAGATCTCGAGTTCGAGTTCCCTATGTATAGAGTCGTCTTTTTTAGGGAGCGCTTTATCCCAATGTAAAACTTTTCAATGTGAATCCTAATTTAGTCAGCCTCAGTGCCGTTACCGTATACCGGTGAAAAATAAAAAAAATAAAAAAGAAAAACCGATATGAAATTGGCTAAATTTTAAATACTCCGTCCGTCCCGATTTTAGTGTCTTACTTTCCTTTTGGTATGTCTACCCGTTTGGCCATAAGAATTATTCACTTTTTTCCGGAATTTTTTTCACTTTTTTCAAAAATCAGTGTTTGGCCATGAAACTTCTAAATACAACTTCCAAGTTGTATTTGGAATTTGAAAAAAAATCAAAACCTTGTTTTTCACAACCAAAACCTTGTTGAAAAGTACATTTCAATAATATTACTATTTGCAAAAATTATGGCCAAACATAACTCCAACTCCAACTTCAAAAATTCCAAAAAAAGTGATTTTTTTTTTTTTGGTTTCTTTGGCCAAACGCCTACTTAGTAAGTTTTTTTTTTTTTCTTTCAATTTCACCATTCTAAATGAACAATTTTGGACCACAAGATTTAAAGGACTACACACATCATTTATTTAAGATCATCTGACACCGTGATTCATAGCCACGTGCTCTAATCCTCTAAGCTACCAGCCTCATCCCGTCTTCACTGGATCTATTCCCGTAAGTACCCTAAAATAGTAACCTTTCCTCTCCCCAGTCATTTCGAGTTAAGAAGATGTGAAAGCGCGTTTACATAATTTAAAAATCTTCCTTTATTTATTAAACGCCTTGCCTAGTCAAATTAAGTCACTTAAATTGAGACAGAGGAATTATTTAAGTTTTTAAAAACTGAATATGTGTTAAAACAGGGGAGCTAAAAGTGGTCACTTGGGGCTAATTCTACCTTAATTTAGGGATTAACAGATCGTTCCCATAATAGTCTTCAATATTCCTGCAACCAATGTCCGATCCCAATTCTACATCCAATATTAAAACTGTAAGCTCTTTTTCCACTTCTCATTATTAAATTCTTGTTATATTTTCATATTCTGTTGAAAAAATCGATTGCGAATTTACAAGTGAATGTTGTGATTAATGGGAGAGTAGTGTAAGCTAAGTGTTTGATCAATTGCCTAAAATAAGAAAAATAAATAAGTATTTTATGATTTTATAGTCTGAATGTAAACTTGATTTACAGTTTTCGATTGTAGCATATCACTGGTTGCACATGATTTATTAAGATTTAGTTTCATTTTAGCCAACTGTAAGAATTTTTTTAAACGGGTGGGTTTTTAAGGAATCAGGTACTTAAAATTGGGGGGTGGGTCATTTTATTATGAGGTTGCCACGTGTCCTCCCTTCAAATTAAGGACAAATTTGTGTCAACCGAAAGTATAAGGATGGGTATATTTAAACTATTTTTGAGGGTAGAAAGGTATATTTGACCCTTTTTTGATATAGAAATAATTGAACTCCATTTTGTATTGAAACTAACTTAAATTTGCCCCTTTTTTTTGCTTCTCATTATTGAATTTTTGTTATATTTTCAATACCTGTTGAAAAATAGATTGCGAATTTACGGGTGAGGGTTGTGATTAAAGGGAGAGTACAGGGTTTGAGTTGGGTTTGAGTGTAGGCTAAGTGTTTGATAAATTGCCTAAAAGAAGCAAAATAAATAAGAGAATCTTGCAAACTATACAACCCAACATAATATATTACACGTACATAGCCATATTTTCAGCTTACATTCGCATAACCAACATTTTTTTTCCCGTAACAGTGCTTGTACACATAGTATACAACATTATACAAACATTATATAACATTAGACTGACATTCAACATTATGCAGTTACCGTAAACAATGTGTCCGCCTTGTATAACAGTGTATAAGAAGTGTTTAAGAAAAAACTGACCTAAACTGGGTAATTAAAGAAAAACTGGGCTAAACCGGGTGAATATTCTTTCCCACTAGATATACAGGGCATTGGAAATTTTATACTAGTAGAGTATGGAATTGATCCCAACAATACTGCCAATTTCAAAACTCTATGCATATTGTTTTCTACTATCATTATTGGATTCCTGTTATATTTTCAGATCAACTGTATGCATGTTGTTTTCTACTATCATTATTGGATTCCTGTTATATTTTCAAATCACGTTGACAATTCGATTGCAACAGTGCTTATACACACAGTAAAGTAACAACATTATATAATATTATTCAACATTCTACAGTTACGGTAAACAATGTGTCCATCTTGTATAAAAGTGTATAGTAGTGTATAAGAGGTGTTTAAGAAAACACTGAGCTAAACCGGATAAATATTCTAACCAGTAGACAATGAGAGCAGAGGAAACTTTATAGTAGAGCATGGAATTGATCCCAACTCTACAGCCAATTCCAAAACTGTATGCATATTGTTTTCGACTATCATTATTGGATTCTGTTATATTTTCAGATCACATTGAGAATTCGATTGCAAATTTACAGGTTAGGGTTTTGATTAAAGGGAGAGTACAGGGCGTATCGTATAGGGGTTGGACAGTAGATAATGCGACGGAATTGGGATTGAGTGGTTGGGTTAGGAACAGAAAGGACGGGACCGTGGAAGCCATGTTTTCAGGTAGTCCTGAGAAGGTTCTAGAAATGGAACGCCGCTGTTGGGTGGGCCCACCAGCGGCTGAAGTCACAGGCGTGGATGTTAACGCTTGTGATGAAGATATGGCGCCGGGGTTTGAATGTAGGCTAACTGTGTGATCAATTGCCTAAAAGAAGCAAAATAAATCATCCAACCTGAGGCATTAGTACTAATCTCGTAGTTTCTTGTCCATTTGATTTCTGTTACTACCTATAGTTTCTGTTGTCGCATTATTTGTTGATGTTGATGTTGATGTTCCTTTTCTGAATTTGATCCAATGATTTCGTAATAATTCAATGTCTTGCTTCACTTCTGTATTTCATTTTTTTTTTTTTAATGTGAGTTACTTGAGAGTCTTTTTGAAACAACCTCTCTACCTCCACAAAGTAGGGGCACCTTATGAATTACACTGGGTATTATCGTTGTTATTATTGAGGCAAAGAGCTGAAGAAATTTTGTGATAATGGAATTATCTGAAATTATGTTAGTATAAGTTTATATTATTTTATGTTTTTACTCTGAAAGTAACCTTGACTTAGAGTTTTGATTTATCATGTTTACCTTCGACCTGATTGCACGTGATTTTAGTTTCATTTTAGGTAACTGAAAGAATATTTTGGTCAATATAGAGATTAGAGATTTAGAGATCATTGAACTCCATTTGTATTTCATTAATTAATCAAAGAGAAACTCAATAATGCAAAGGAAGTTTGATTCTTTGATACGTTTCCTTCTTCGGACAAAACATTTTTTCCGTCTTTGTTTTAGGAATCCAACTAGTGACTTTGAATTACGAATTCCCTCCATTTCAATTTAAAATGTCTTAGTTTAGTTAAGCACGTTTAAAATGTCTTAGTTTAGTTAAACACGAAGTTTAGATATTGAAGTTCCTCACTGATCCAAATCTTTTTTTTTTTTTCCTTTCCAAATCTTTTCACAAATCTTCATGACAAAACAAAAACAGTCTGTTGGGGAGGAGGATGAAGAAGGAAATCAAAACTTTAGAATTTGAGTAAATGAAAAACGGGTAGGAGTTTTTTTTTTACAAAAATTTCGGGATATTTATCTCTAATTTTTTAAATGACTATAGGTACACCTCAATTAACTTAATTATGTGTTTAATTTAGTGAAGGTCACTCTTTTAAAAAAATTAAAACTTTGAGGTCCCTCAATTAGGAGTCATTGTTGCTGGTTAGGAAGTGAATTAAGTATTAAAATTTATATAATTAGTATCAAAATATCTAGTTTGGTAGCATTTTAATTGGTGTGTATAGAATTCAGCACACCAAGTCAAGTACGATATTTTGCACAATTAAAACATGTATAAGTTATAAATCATTTTATATATTATTTATAAAGGATAGAAAATGAAATCAATAATACATGTAGTAATTAAATCTTACATAATCAAACCCTACATAACTAAACCCTTCAGGCATGTAGAATTGCGATATGTGATAGACAAGGATATTCCATTTAAGTATCCACACTAATAGCCTGTTTGACTAAGTTTTTGAGAGGTCAAAAGTACTTATTTTAAAAATGTGAGATGTTTGACCAACTTTTTTGGAGAAAATGAGTATTTCTAGAAAGTAGCAGAATCAACTTTTCAAAAGTTAAAAAGTAGTTTTTCTCAAAAACAATTTTTTGAAATGCACTTTTCTGAGAAAATACACTTAGAAACACTTTTAAAAGATTGACCAAACACTAATTGTTGCTCAAAAGTAATTTTTAAATTAATTGGTCAGACACAAAGTGGTTCTCATTAAAAATTCTTTTTTAGAAAAAAATATTCTAAATAAGCTGATTTTAGAAGCTTGGTCAAACAGGTTCTAAATCCACGTATATCCAATGAAATTGTTATTCTTTATCCACCAATCAAATACAATCTTAAAAATTATCCACCAATTAAATACGAGATAAAATAAGGCAAAATTTCAGAAATATTCAAGTTGGTCACTTACATTGCAAAAAAATAATCCAAAACTTACATTATAAAAAATAGCCCAAAATATACAAACATATACAGATACTTATTTCAATATATACCAACATATATAAACATATACAAAAGCAGAGAGAGAGAGAGAGAGAAAAATTTGGATACTTTTTTGTAAAAATTTAAAATATGGGTCAATTTTGATAATATTGTTGCCCCAATTAACATATTGCGTAATTTTCTCATAAAATAATTTATCCCATGAAATTACTATCACCCTGCATACCAAACAAGCTCTTCATAATTAATTCCAGGCTATCTGCATAACTCCCATCAGCAACCAACAATTTGTCTCCTCCTTCCTCAATATCGACACGAATCCCAAAAAAACCAAAAAAATGATAAACTGAAAAACAAGTCAAATGGCAATGTTGGCACCTTCTGCATCATCTTTTGCTACCAAAAAATTCACTTGTCATTTGACAAATTCAGCACTCTTCAAATCCCACTTTATCAAGAACCATCTAGAACCACCATCATGTCAATGTCAATCAAGAACCTTTTTTATGCTTACCCAAAATGCTGTTCATTTACATAGGAGGAGTACAACAAGATTCTCCTTTAAGCTTCACTTGTTACTACCTCTTAGTCTTGGTATTAGTTCTTCTCTTCCATTTTGCTCTAGTTTTGTTCTTCCTTGTTCTCCTCTTCACAAATTTCATTCACCTCTTTTCTCATCTCCTATGTCCTCCTTAAATTCAGATGCCAACCCTGTTGCTAAAACGGTGAGTTCTAAGATATTTGTGTGCTATGCCCCCACCCCTTATAATGGATGTTAGATATTTTTTTTTTTTGGTTTGTTTATGTGATATTGATAAAGGTTAGCTGTGAATTTTTTTATTTAACAAGATTATATTTTGAGCTTGTTAAGGGTAATGGGTGTTTGATTATTTCTGGGTTTATGGTACTTGTGTGCTGTGGCTATTGGTTTGTTGTGATAAAAGATGATATTTTGAGCTTCTTTTGGGAAATGGGTGTTTTCTTGGTTTTGGGTATTTCTGTGCTCTAGCTATGATTTGTTGTGATTTTCAATTGAAGTCCTTGATAAAAGATGAGATTTTTGAACTCATTTTAGGAAATGGGTGTTTGGTGTTTTCTTGGTTTTGGGTATTTTTGTGCTCTGGCTGTAGGTTTGTTGTGATTTTCAATTGAGATTCTTGATAAAAGTTGAGATTTTTAGCTTCTTTTGGTAAATGTGTGTTTGGTGAATTTCAAGGTTTAGTATATTTGAGCTAAATGAGGCAGATTTTGAGCTATTCCCCCAACCTCTTGTAATGGGTGTTTGATTATTTCGGAGTTTTCGATATTTATGTGCTATTAGTTGTGAATTTTTGACTTAAGAGAATGTGGTTTTGAGCTTGTTAATGGTAATGGGTGATTGATTGTTTCTTGGTTTTGGGTATTTGTGTGTTGTGGATATAGTTTTGCTGTGATTTGCAGTTGAAATTCTTAAACAAAGATGATAATTTTTAGCATTAGGAAGAACCATCTAGAATCACCATGTCAATGTCAAACAAGAAGCTTCTTTATGTTAACACAAAATGCTGATTTATATAGGAGGGGTACAACAAGATTCTCCTTTAAGCTTCACTTGTTACTACCTCTTAGTATTGGTCCTAGTTCTTCTCTTCCATTTCGCTCTAGTTTTGTTCTTCCTTGTTCTCCTCTTCATATTCTTCACAAATTTCCTACACCTCCTTTCTCATCTCTTATGTCCTCCTTAGCGCCCTGTTGCTAAAACGGTGAGTCCTAACTACCCCTTTTTGATTTTTCAATTGAAGTTCTTGATAAAAGATGAGATTTTTTTTTTTTTTCTGGGAAATGGGTGTTTGTTTAATTCTGCGTTTTAGGATATTTGTGTGCTATGGCAGCTATTTCTCCACTCCTTGTAATGGGTGTTTGATTATTTCTGAGTTTTTGATATTTATGTGCTATTGGCTGTGAATTGAGTTCAATAGAGTTCGTGATAAAAGATGAGATTTTTGAGCTTCTTTTGGGAAATGGGTGATTGGTGATTTCTGGGTTTAGGATATTTGATATGATTTTCAGTAAATTCTAAAATGAGAGAGATTTTGAGCTATTTCCACCGCCCTGGGTGTTAGATTATTTATGGGTTTTTTGATGTTTATGTGCTATTGCTAAAGGCTAGCTATGTATTTTTGATTTAACAAGATGATATTTTGAGCTTGTTAACGAATGGGTGTTTGATTATTTCCCGTTTTTTGTGTGCAATGGCTGTAGGTTTGTTGTGATTTTTAATTGAAATTCTTAGAGAAAGATGTCTTTTTGAGCATTTATTGGGAAAATGGTACTCCTACTTGATTATGTCCTTAAATTTCGATGCCAACCCTGACGTTAAACGGTGAGTCCTAACTTCCCTTTTTGACTTTCCAATTGAAGTTCTTGATTAAAGATGAGATTTTGAGCTTCTTTTGGGAAATGGGTGTTTGGTTATTTCTGGGTGTGAGTCTTAACTTCCCTTTTTTTATTTTTCTATTGAAGTTCTTGATAAAAGATGAGATTTTTAGCTTTTTTCTTGGAAATGGGGTGTTTGGTGTTTTCTGGGTTTAGGATATTGTGAGTCCTAACTTCCCCTTTTTTATTTTTCAATTGAAGTTCTTGATAAAAGATGAGATTTTGAGCTTCTTTTGGGAAATGGGTGTTTAGTAGTTTCTGGGTTTAGGATATTGTGAGTCCTAACTTCCCTTTTTTGATTTTTCAATTGAAGTTCTTGATAAAAGATGACATTTTGAGCTTCTTTTGGGAAATGGGTGTTTAGTGATTTTAGGACATTTGTGTGTTATGGCAACAGGTTTGCTATGATTTTCAATAAATTCTGAAACGATAAAGATTTTGAGATATTCCCTCCACCCCTTGTAATGGGTGTTTGAGCATTTCTTGGTTTTAAATGCTTATCTGCAATTTTTTTCCTCGATTCAATGTTTACTTGCTATTGATAAAGGTTAATTGTGAATTTTTGATTTAACTGGATGAGATTTTGAGCTTGTTAACGGCAATGGATGATTGGTTGTTTGTGGGTTTTGGTAATTATGTGCTGTGGCTATAGGTTTATTGTGACTTTTAATTGAAATTCTTAGAGAAAGATGTCGTTTTGAGCATTTATCGGGAAATTGGTGTTTGATTATTTTTGGGTTTTTGTGGTGCTATGATTGCAGGCTAGGTTTGATTCTTTTCAACTGTAATTCTTAAAAGAGATGAGATTTTGAGCTATTGTTAGATTTGCTCTATCTCTTGGTTAGCTGTGATTTTTTTGTGAACTTATTCATAAAGATGAGATTTTGAGCTTTCTTGGGTGATTGTCGGATTATTTCTCGTCTATTTCATGCTGCTACTGCAGGTTTGCTGTGGTTTTCAGTTGAAAATCTTACAAAGATGAGATTTTAAGCTACTTGTCTTGTATGGTTGAAAGCTAGCTTTAATTTTCAGTTAAAATTCCTTAAAAAGATGAGATTTTAAGCTATTTTTTTCAGTAATCAGTGTCTGATATTTTCTGTATTTTGGTTAATTATGTGTTTGTGGCTGCAGGTTAGAGCTGTGATTAAAGGGAGAGTGCAAGGGGTGTTTTACAGGGACTGGACTGTGGAGAATGCTAAGGAGTTGGGCTTGAAAGGTTGGGTTCGAAATCGGAGGGATGGAACGGTGGAAGCTTTGTTTTCTGGAAGCCCGGAAAAGGTTCAAGAAATGGAGCAGCGGTGTCGGAGGGGTCCACCATCTGCTATTGTCACCGGACTAGATGTCTTTCCCTGTGATGATGACCCCGGAACAGGGTTCGAACGCAAACAAACTGCTTGATCATAGGCTAGCCTGGTGGTAAAGACTAAGCTGATAGTCATGACTTGCTCTTGCTGTATGTCAATAAGTAAACCATGTTTGTACGTACAAAGTCTTTTTTTTGGTCAAATACATGCAGAGTCTTTGAAATGTTTTGGATTTATTGTTAAATGTTCTTATTGATGTTATGCTTACATACATTGATTCATTACTGCATGATTGTACCAAATCTCTCCCATGTGGCCACTATTCTGTGGTGTTTTTTTTAAATGAATCATGTTAGATAAGAAAGTAAAAGTATTAACTCTACAGGTCCTTTTGCCATTAATTTAGATCTGTTTCTACTGACACTTGAACCTTTTATGAATCCGCCCTAGCCCAGTACGGATACCGACAAAGATATTACACAAATAGATATTGGGCCAAAGTAGAAGCAATAGGGCCAGGCCTTCACAAAGGTCAACTTGGGATCCAGGCTGAGGGTACTTTGTATTGTCGTTAAATAGCATGGGGTGTTACTATCAAAGGGTATCGTGAATTACATGCCAAGGCATTTCTGTATTTCTCATCCCTAATTTTCTGAGTCTAAGCTTCTCATCTCCCTTCTTCAGTCTATGCATCCCTAGGTCTTAACTTTCACTATTTCTGCATTTCCATTTGGGCTTTTGCCATTTGAGTTGTTGCATTTACTTTCTGGAATTGTGATTGAACTTTAGTCTGATTGATATAGTTGAGAAGCTGGTTACTGTTACATTGGATTTGAGTTCATTACAGAAGCTGTCATTGGAAATCTCAAAATTTTGGATGTATAAATTTTGTTACGGCATATTAAATCCCAATTTTCATCGAAATGGACCCTTGGTGAACTTTTAAACTAATTGCAGCGAAAGTTACTACGACTACAAGGGAGAGATCTTATCCTTTTGCTCTGCTCCAAGTATGGGAAACTGATGTCACCTTCTATGTTAAAGCTAAATGCTTTTCTTACTCTATTTTCTTTGAAATCTCTTCAGCCATACGTTTATATATTTGATTCTCTTAAAGTAACAATTTTTTCTCAAATGTGATCTGAATAACATTCAAGGATTTGTTGCTCCTGATGTTTTCGGTTAAATATATTCTTGCTTTGGCACATTGGCTCTGGAATTATAAAACTTCTATGCCTAAGACCTTAATCTTCAGTTGCTTTGCAGTTTAAAGTTATGTACTACATGGTTTCTTATATCTTAATAATATATGGTTGTCAATTTGACTCTAATATTTTGTATGCCTAATGAATGATCATTGACCCAGCGTCCTAATCTGTTGAGGTTCATCTAAGTTTGGCCTGAAACATGCAATTCCAGTTCTTTATGGAGAAGATGAACCGATGGTGTAGAAAAAGATTCTGGGATGTGATGTGTGAAATCACGGAAGGAAAAAATAACTTCTCAAGAATGGTTTTGCAATTTCTTGTGAATTCTATGGAAACTCATCAATGAATTTCACAGAAATGTACTATTGGATAATAAAAGAGCACCCTAATGGTATTAGCTAAAGTATCTTTTGTGAAACCAGTGAAAGAGAATTAGATAGATGTTCTAGTCATTGCCTATTAAAATTTTCAGCTTCATTGCTATGTCGTCAACCCGAGTTTAGAAGCTGTTGGACTAGTCTGTGCTGTATTTGAGAAAATCAGTTTAACACTTCCCAGGTTCAACTTGGTTGTACATGTGAGAAGTATGTTCTTCCCGTGATAGCATGTGAACATGTCAATTGTCATGTATGCTATGCTATCCAGTAGGAAAGAACACTCTTGTTTCCTGGTGTTGTAGCATGTATGTACGTATGTATGGAGGCTGATAGTTGAGTTAATGCTTTGTCATTTTCAAGCTCACAATGAGGCCTGCAACTCAAGACCTTTATATCTGCAGTTAAGTTGGAAAGTAGTAACGACCTATGTTACTCGGACTCTTCAATAATGCTGATGGGTGCATGTCGGACCCTCCAAAAGTAGTGTATTTGAAGGATCCGACATGGGTACGACAACGTTTTTCGAGAGTCTGAACAACAATCATTCTCATAAAATTTCACCTTATGATTTTCTCTGAGTAACACTAGGGCTTGGAACTAATCTCGGTCATCTTGTGCCATTATTTTTTCTCATGTGGTTTCTCCTCTTTATTTTTTCTCATGTGGTTTCTCCTCTTTCTGAATCTGTATCTTATGACATTCAGATTTTTGTTAAGAACCTCAGTCTATTGAATGTCTTAGCTTCTTTGTCTAGGAAACAATATTAGGACTTAAATCTGTGCATGTTTCATCGATCCTTGAGGCTGCAATTTGCCAAGCGCTGTCAAAGACGCGGTTGACTGGGACTTTGCTCTGTCATAGCTAAAATATTTTGTAAGATTTACTGTTACGTGGCAGATGATAGTGCAGGAAAGTATGCTGCAAAATCAAAGAAAGTATGGACAGAACTTATGATGTATTCTGAGTTCTAACACACATGATTGAAATTGCTGCAATGGTGATGGGCTTGTGTTAACACTATGGACTTTCAATGCCTCCTTTGTTCAGATACTTCTCAAGTATGATGATTGCAGCTGCTTAGACTTTGGACCTTGGGCTTACATGTCCTCTGCATGAAGTGTGTGACTTTACTCAAAATTAATTGTTTAGGTAATGGTACCGAAGGGTCTTGGCCAGCGGTCAATGACGTGGGAGACAAATTCTAGGTGATTTTTTCCCATCTATGAGTTGAGCTTAACTAGAATAGTGGTGATTTATATATAATCGATCCCAACTTGTTTGAGATGGTGGCATAGTTGTTATCAAGAGGGTGTGAGAAATACTTACCCCAACATAGTAGGTGAGGTTCCCGTACAAGATCTCTCAAAATCGGGCTCCCAATGTGTAGAAACAATAAAGAATGAAATAAATCACGACCCGGCTATTTATAGTGTTCGCTCCTGTGCCATGGACAGTGGTGGAACTAGCATGTTGAAACGAGTTCAGCAGAACTCAGTTGCTTTGCTACAAATCCTATATTTTTATTAAAAGAATCACTTAAAATTGTATAAATACTTTATCAAGAATCCAATAACTTTCTTTTTAGAATCTAGAACTATAAACCCTGTTGTGCTACAACCTGTGCGTCGGACAAGCCAAGGCACTCATTTCTTTCTTGTGCTACACCTCGTGCCTCGCATAATTCATGACCCACAAATTTAGCTTGTACTATTCCTGTGAGATGCACACACCAGTGGATCACAAACCTGAAATTTCTCCATTTTTTCACTTACTCTCAATTGTGCTGAAATCCACTCGAATTCCTCGGGTCTTAATCAAAATCATACCAACTAGTCCTAAAACATAATATCAGCATATGCAAAGTCTTAAAACAAGAAAATGGGATGCAAATATTCAAAATGATGGAATTGGGTTGTTACATATAGAGGATGTTTAGCTAAGCTTATAAGCTGGTCAAAATCAGCTTATAAGCACTTTCGGATTATCTTTGTATTTGGTAAAAATAAAAGTGCTTATAAGCTAAAAATAAGTCACAAGTCATAAGTTGGTCTCCCACAACTTATTATTTTTGAGTTTATAAGCACTTAGTTTAATCAAGACTTTTACTATTCTATCCTTAATATTATTTCGTAATCCCTGAAATACCTTTACTCTAATACTCCCTTTATTCCATAATAAGTGGTTTTATAGACTTTTCAATTTTTTTCAAAATAAGTGGTGCTTTAGGATGTCAAGAAGACTTTAGGCAGATTTTTCCCGATTACCCTTATTTAAATAGTCAAGATTCATTTACTAAATTTTCTTCTTTTAAAAAGTAGTATAACTTGATTAGGAGTAAGTTAGTAAAAACACACTTAATTTTTTAGCAGTGAGCAATTTCTTAAGGGGTGTGCATGAGCCTAAAAAATCACTTATTATGAAACGGAGGGAGTAAAACCCTAACCCTCTCCATCACGTCGCTTCCTCACCCCACGTCTTTAATGTTGGTATTAACCATGTGTTTGAATATAATATTTATTATAGAACAATAATTTATTCATTTTTTAATAAAGAGTTAAATAGATCATGTACTAGTATGTGTGTCCTTTACTTATATAGTAGATGATTTAGTATATAGAGTTTAGCTTATACACGGAAGATTAAATCATCGATTCTTATAAGTATAAGGTTTATGTTCACAATCTAAGATGGAATTTGGACAAAGCCATCGGTATGATTGTAGCACAAGATTAATATAATGTATCTTCATTATGAGAACGGTATAGTTCGTTTTCGAAGCAAGACATTTTGTATGTATTGAATTAACCAAGTAGAGATAAGTGTTTTGTCTTGAATAGATAAAACAAATTCTCTAGTTCATTAAATGTACTTATACTCTTAATCTTGATATAATTATTATGATCAATGTGATTTGTTCATTATTTTGATTTATTAAAAGGTATGACTCAATTGCGGGTCTATGTATTCATGGTAAATTGGATAATGGCAAAATACATTTGTGAAATAATAATTAGCTGATAGAATCCATGTCTCGCTTTGAGATTGATGATACCTTTATGAATGCTTATAAGTCTCATGTGAAAACCCCGAAGGTGAATTTTGTACACGTCACATGATATAAGTTAAAAATATAAAGAATTCAATTAGTCAATGAATTAAATTGTCAGTAATTTAATTTAATTGATTGGTATCTGTAATCTTAACATGGGAAGTTAAATAAGATTTAATGAAAGATTTTGAAATTGAACTAAGGAGTGCAGTTACGATTTTTTAGTGGAATAATTCATAATTTATTATGGTAGGATTAATTCAGATATTTCGAATTAATTCCATAATAGGAAGCCTCGTTAATTAAACTCGTAATTCCCCATTCGTGTCGAATAATAAATAATTAAATGGAATATTATTTTTTGGTGGAAAATAAAGACCCAGCAGGTGTTGAAAAAGGGTGAAAACCCTAAAACTTGTAGTTATAAAATAGGGGTCTTATTCCATATGGAGAAAAAAAAAGGAGTCGTTGGAATCAGGCACTCGAAGACGATCAACCTGTTTTTACAGTTTTACCCTCCTTGTCCGGCAGCAGCTTCTAATCTCTGATTCCAACGACTCCTTATATTCTTTCCAGAGCCTCAAAAATTATTGGTAAAATGACATTCCGATTCTGGGGCAATAAGAACCACAATGTGCTCATTATTCCATAAAAATAAGGCTCGTTCTGCAACCTGAAAGATATAAATTTACTTCAAAGAGATTCAAACTGCCTTTTCATGGTCCTGAGGATCCACCTCAGACAAGATTGAAAAAGACTGAAATAACCTGGGGACATTTAAAACTTCTTCCTAATGTTCTTCAAATAGAAAATAACATCAGATATTTTCTATTCTGCAATGATTTACTCCCTCCATCTCAGATTATATGACGTTTTTTGACTGGGCACAGTGTTTAAGAAAGAAAAAAAGACTTTTAGAACTTATGTTTTAAACATGCCATGAGATTTCTGTCTCTATAAAAGCATGTCATTAAGGATAAATTGGGATGTCTAAAGTTTAAATTGTTTTCAAATAAAAGCAGTTGTGCCGCATAAAATGGAACGACAGAGTACTATAAACAAATACCATGGCAATGAATAACACTAAACCAAAAATGACAATCAAAAAGTCTATCCTCGAAAGGAAACAAGCAGGAATAGGAGCCGAGATAGCAGCGACAGAGTCTGTTTGCACTAGTTTTTGAGTGCGAACTTACCCAGCTTTTCATCTATTTATCACGTCACTGGTGGTTTTTATTGTGGTCTCAGCCACTGCGGGCTAGGAATGCAAATTTTCAGGTACTCAAAGTCTAGAAGAGTGTACTAAACAAGGAGAAAAGACAGCTGATTCCCGAAGCTTAAATGAAGAAAGGAAAAGTCAAACCTGTTATTAGCAGTTCCAACTTCCACGGAAAAGAAGAAATCTAAATAATGTTCCAAGATGTGATTGGGCTATACAAGCTTGTCCACAGAGGTTTTACACCTTGTTCTCTCCCCAAAAGGCATTTAGAATAAAGAAAATTCAGCAAATTGGTATTCAGGTACACACTCAAAAAACCAAAAAAAAAAATAAAAAAAAAAAAGGAAGTCTTAGAGGCATTACCATTAACCTCTGCTGATAATAAGGCCTTAACACTCTAGTTTAACTAAATTCGCATCTCCTTCAGGCTTAAATAACAGTTGTCCCCATGTTCCAAACACTAAATTTAACAATCCTACGGCTATTATCTCTCTCTCTCTCTCTCCTGATACACGTTCAAGTGAACTTCATAATGCCAAACTTTCCAGTACGAGAGAGTTTATCAAATAATATAACCAGCGAAGATGGCGGTACGCCATTTTCCAGAATCTGGTCTTTAATTCAGAAACTTTTTTTTTTTTTTTTTTTGAAACTGTAATCCAAATACAGTTCTTAATTAGAAACAAATTACTCGCTAAGTTTCATTTTATGTGATCAAGTTTTAATGTGCATGGAGTTTAAGGACAAAAAGAAAGATTTTTGAAATTTGTGGTTTTAGACATGCCATAACATTTGTACAGATATAAGATTTTTATGAGTAGTGGTCTTAAACGTGCCATAACATTAGTGTGGCTATAAAAGTTTATCATTAAGGCTAAAATGGGAAGTTAAAATAACACCTTTTCCAAATTTAGAAAGGGATCATCTCTTATGAACAGTAAAAAGAAAATAGGGTCGCGTAACAAACATAACCTGGGCTAGTAATCTATTTAAAGAGAATAGAATCCATAGGACAGATTCACAGAACAAGAAGCCCTCATTTCCTCAAGTTCTAAAATGATAAAGAGCAAAAAGATACTCTAGATAAAGAATGCATGCCACTCCCCTTAAGATGGAGGATCGACTAATGCTATCAGAAACAATCTTTTTCAGAAAGAAAAAAAAAACTTTTAGATACCGTGACTTTTACTCAGCAGCATCACAAGAGGAAGTTTTTACACAAGCAGCAGAGCACAATTTGCTAAGAAACAAAATGGCACATTTATGGCCAAACTTCAGCACACTTGGGAAATTTCACCAATATATTCAAAGAAAAATGATTCTTTCCTTATGAAACGTTATTATCGTTAAATACGCTCATAGACCCAAATATCAGCAAAAACATTTTGTATGGAACGGAAAGGGAATAAAACAGAAGGCAAAAACATTTCTTTCTTCTTTGGACGGAAAAGGAAACTGAAATTGAACACAGTAGAAAATCACAGATAAACAAATAACTAATCAACAAAAAGAAAGGACGGGAAAGAGTAAAATCTGAGATCATTGCCAATGATAATCTTTTAAATCGCATTTGCGTGTAAATAAGTTGAGGAACAATAGGACCTACTCTTCTGAGATTATAAATTAGACCACCACCAACAACAACAACAACAACAACAAAGCTAGAGTAATCCCACAGGTGGGGTTCGGAGAGAGTAGAGTACACGCAGACGTTAAAGAGTCTTTTCACATAGGCCGTCAGCTCAAAGAAGGATAAAAAGGAGGCAGCAGAAACAACAGCGACATAACAAGATAACCAGGGGTTGAGAATTTGTTTGTTTTACTTTCTTTTTTAGCATGTTTTAAAAAGAATGTCTCCTTTTTTCTCAACTGTTTAATTTTAACTTAACACATGGTATCACCAGATTAAAGGACATTTTACGTATTTTTAATGTAAGATTCAAAAGTTTCTTACTTTCTTATTCTATGTGGTAAGTCAAAAACCAGACAAACAAATGTAATACTGGGAAAGAAATTGAATAAAATTAGACCAAATGAGTAAAAGAATTGGAAAAAATAGTGCCTCTTAAATCTCACTATTTTTCAACAAAATAGTTAGCTGGATAGTAAAAGAACAGGCTCGGTCCGAAATTAAGGCCCCAAAACCTTTATATACAACCGTTTATATATCTCACTATTTTTCAACACAAATCACAGTGAGAGGGAGATTGGGTTGTTTGGCACCATATTGTAGATGCAATTTTTAACTTTAATAACAATTGACTATTTAAAATATAGCCGTAATAGCTTTGTCATGGTCCTTGACCAGGCTAACTAATTGTAACCATTTAAAAAGGAGAATTAAAACAATTTGCAAGAGTAAAGGTGGTTCAATTTATATATACACCTTTATATACAACCGTTGTATATAATGTGTATATATATGTATCTAGAGACAAAAACGTAATTTTAAACTAATGGTCCAATTTTATAAAAAGTGGTAATTAATTAATCATTTTAATTATGAAAAAATTAGAATCGATTAATCAACTAAACTTTTGTAAAATACGTATAATGACCATTAATTACAATTTTAACTTTAATAACAATTGACTATTTAAAATATAGCCGTAATTGCTTTGAAAAGTTGTAGCCGTGATTACTTACATAATTAATTGTGGCTAACTAATTGTAACCATTTAAAAAGGATAATTACAATAAAATCAATTTGCATATAATAAAGGTGAAATTAATTATTTTACTTAATTAATTAAATTTCTTGGTTTAATGGAGTTGGATAATATTATATGAATTTCAAAATTGATAAATTAGCTCAAATAATTAATTTAATAACTATTTTCACTATTTTAAAAATCTTTAAATCATATAATTATTCTTAAATACTTGTGAACTATGCATATAGAAATATTCAAATGATACAACGAACAATATATTCAAATATAATATTACTATCTCCTAAAAATGAGATTTTGTATAAAATTATTCTTAAATACTTAGTAGACATATTTTTTGAAGAAAAAAAATGGTAATTTTTTTTTCAAAAAGTGAAAAAAAACTAGTGAAAAAATAATTAAAAAATATATCTTCGCATTGGTGATGATGTAGCGAAAATAAGTCTACCCATTTTTTAAAATGTTTTTACCTCATAAGGTGAAATTAGCTTCACTTTAAATAAGAAAAAAAATTCACCATTAGTGGAGTGTGACATTTCGGATATAATTTAGGAGCAATCTATATAAAATAATATATATCTAAAGAAAAAAAAAAATGAAAAGCTATACAGAAGAGGGGGGAAAATAAAGACTTTTTTTTTAAAGTTGTTATAAAAATTTATATTTTTTAATTAAAGTGCAAATATTCTAGGTGACAAAGTTTTTTTTTAAATGATTTTAAAAAAAAAGTCATGTGGCTTAAAAAAAAAGTTTACCAATTTTTTTTAGTAGACATATACATGGTAATTTTTTTCTAGTGGGTCGATTTTGGTTTAAAAATATCTTCGTGGCTTTAAAATAATATCATTTTTTAAAGCACCACCCAGAAAAAAAATTACCATGTGGCTTTAGAAAAATATATCTACTAAAAAAAATTGCACCATTTTTTTTTATAATGACGTGGTATATATATGTAAACTTTAAAAAAAAAAACTCCGTCGACAAAAAAAAAAAAGTATATTTCGTTTGTAGGCGGAGATATACTTACACCATTTTATGAGCGTATATATTTGCACTTTTTTTTTTCCTAAATGACAAAATTAAACTTTTACCCAAAATTAAATTTTGAAATTCAAACAGTCGGCCAAATTTTAATCTTCCTTAATTATAATCCGCCCAAATTTCAACCATTTTTTTATTCAAGACTCAAAGATACCCTAGACTCTCATTTCTGCATGGTTCCATATCAAAAACTATAGGAGAAGAGAAAGATGACACAAAAGAAGAAGAAGAAGCTAGTAATATCCTCCAATCTCCATGGAACTACAAAGAAGAAATCCATTATAAATAGAAAAAAAGCTAATCTTTTGAAGAAGAAGAAGAAGAAGAAGAAGAAGAAGAAGAAGAAGAAGAAGAAGAAGAAGAAGAAAGCAGTATCTTTTGAAGAAGAAGTTATTATGCTTAATAACATTGAAGAAAGCATTATTTCAACCAAATCAGTATCAGGTGAGTTATTATGCTTAATAACATTGAAGAAAGCATTTTTTCAACAAGAAGAAGTTATTATGCTTAATAACATTGAAGAAAGCATTTTTTCAACGAAATCAGTATCAGGTGAGTTATTATGCTTAATAACATTGAAGAAAGCATTTTTTCAACTAAGTAAATAATTTTGTGGGATAACAGAAATCATTGATATATTCCAGGGTTTCCTATCCTAGTTTGAAAGATTATCAAAAAAAACTCCCACTTCCCCCTTCATTGTTTTGTCATTAGTTCATGGTAGGATTTTTTTTGTGATTGAAAAAGAGTTGGCAAGTGACATAGTTATGCTCTTTCACATTAATGGTTTCTTGATCAATAAATTACTAGAATCTAAGGGATCAATATTGCATATGAGAAAGTCAAGGAAGTATTTGTCCTTTTAAGAATAGAACAATTCATAGTTATGTATTGAACGCCAATCCTACTTCCTTCTAGAACATGGACTAGACAAGTACGCCCTTTAGGAATCTGATTTTTACTTCTACAAAGGACTTTAGATTGCTTTTGTCCTTTGACTTATAAAACACAATCAACAGATTAACGCTAAAACGTTACTTTGAAATTCCACAAGTATTCTTTATTTGGAACAACAATTGTAGCAAGTGTTGAGCAGTCCTCTCAACCAATTCAAGGTAAGTTGTACAAGTTGTGCTTGAAAATTTGTTTTGAACTCTAGTTGTTGTAGCTTTCTTTTTTAATATTTCTTCTTGGTTTTCATATACTCCATGTATATATGTGTGTGCCCGTATAGATTTAACATCTTCAACAAATGAACTACTAAAGCACTCTACCTGTCCTATCTAGGTCATGGGAATTCACTTTAAAGGGAAATAATGATGGAGATCCTCAGCAGGTTACCTGTGCGGTCTCTCTTTCGGTTCAAATGTGTTTCAAAATTTTGAGAGGCATTAATCGTTGATCCTTACTTTAAGATGAAGCATCACATTCATGCCAAGAACGACCAAAATTCTTAAAAGATTCTTATTTGTCAAATATGGACGGATAAGGACGGTAACTGTAATTTCCATTGCTCTTCTTTATCGCCGGTTCAATTGGTTGAGGATGAACAAAAAGTTGATTGCCCTTCGAACTGCATACCAATGGAGTTCAAACCTTTTTGTTGTTATGATGGACTTTTTCTTATTCTAGATTTGTCTGATAAACTCTTTGGACACCTTTTGCTGTGGAACCCCTCCACAAGAGAATCAATAGAACTTCCTCGTCCAGAACCTCTACTGGAATATTATGTATATGGATTGGGATATGATGAAACTAGTGATGACTATAAGATCCTTGCAGTTGACCTGAGTGCATTTTATGATCTCTATGCTAATGTTTCGGTTGAAATTCTCTCTCTAAAAAGTGGTTCTTGGAGAAGAATCGGTGAAAAACATCCTACTGGCGTTCATCGTGTTAGAGGTTTTAGGGATTGTGGCATGGATTATTTGCCATTTGTACATGGAGCATTTCATTGGCTTGGTATGTCAGAATATTGTAGTGACGTTTATCGTACTATTGTTTCATTTAATATTTCAAATGAGGTGTATGGAGTGATACCGTTGTCGGAGCGAATGTGCAATATACCCCACCTTCTGAACATCGACCCCCACGTTGTGATCCGCGACCATGGTGTTTCAGTATTGGGAGGAATGCTTTGCTTTTATTCTACATATAATGCTTGCCATGGGCGCACTTTTAAGTTGTGGGCAATGAAAGACTATGGTGTTTAGGAATCTTGGACTGAATTGATTACAATACTCTATATTAATCTTTGTTGTTCTGCCAGACCGATACATATGTTTGCGGATGGTGAAGTGCTACTATGCTGCAATCGTATGGGATATTTTGGAACTGTATTCAGGACGACATCTAGAGGACCATTTGGATTATGGCCTCATTGTGATATCATTAAGTTTGCATTTGTTTATAGAGAGAGCTTGATCTTGCCTAAATTACTTACCTAGTATTTGCCTATGTATGATTATGGTATTTTATAGGTTACTTGTACTCTTTGTAATCTCCTTAACTTGAGATTTCCTATGGTAAATTATATGCCTACAGTCCGGAAAGATGTCATTGTAGACCGAGGCTGAGGTTCACAAAAGTGCAATGGACTCTCCCTGTTGATCCTTGGCTATGTTGTAACATTTCACGTGGGAATTCTGGTGGTAGGAATTTGTGTTTGGGGATCTGGTATTTGCACCTGTCAATTATATTGGTATCCACAGCAACATGAGGGTGGAAATTGGCTTTTGAATTATGCATGGAAGGTTTTGGTATTATATACCATTTTTTCCTCATTTTTATTTTTGATCATTTTCTTAGCATTGCTAATTGTAATGTCATCTTGGAGTACATTATAAAGTCTGAGATGGTCAAACGCTATTTGTTTTTCTCTCTGTGTATCAGCATTGTTCAAACTCTCCTCTTCCATTTAGATGATTTTAAATGAAATGTGTTTTTTTTTTTTTTGGGAATGATCCAAAGGAGCTGCTAGTAATGGAGTTTGTTGCATCTAATTAGTTTTCTTATAGTATGATTGGACCATTTTCCTCTTCTCATTAAGCAGAGTTGATCATTAAGTCAAGTACTACTCTTTTTTTTTCCTGTTTTCTTTGCCTTTTCTATTATTGAATTGGTCTGTCTATATCATGCTTATTTCAGTATGGGTGTATGTTATTTTTGTATAGCCCGTTTGGTTTAGCTGGAAAAAAAAGTTAGCTTTTTAGCAAGTGCTGAAAAGCACTTTTAAAGTGTTGCAGCTTATTTTGTCAATGAGTTGTTATGTTTTTGGAAAGAAGTGCTGAAACTAAAAATCTTTATAAAAAAAAGTGTTGAAACTGAAAATAAGTAGCTGAAGTGTTTGGTGGAAAAGTCTCAAAAGCATTTTTTTTTTGTTAAAATGACAGAAATGCCACTAAAGCTGTTAACATTAAAGAAAGCTTATTATTACAAAATTTTAAAATATAAATTGATTAAGATAAAAAAAGTATCTTTAACTTTAAAATTATATAAATAAGATTACCTTAAGTAAATATAAAGTATTTACTGAAATAACATAGTAAATAATGTATGTACCCAATATTTGGCTATGCTGTTAAAAACACAGTTAGCCAAGTAGCGAAGAGGACTAACTATGGGTGCTAATGGTGATGGGTGCTAATGGTGAACTTCATCCAGCAAGATTCTGCGAAAAGGAATTGCTACAAGTCGTGGACAGGGAATACTTGTTTGCCTATGCTGATGACTGCTGCAGTTGCAACTACCCCTTGATGCAGAAGCTGAGACAGGTACTAGTTGATCATGAATTGAAAAATGGTGAAAGTGAGAAGAATGTGAACAGCTCAATTTTCCAAAAGATTGAAGCTTTCGAGGACGAATTGAAAGCTGTGTTGCCTAAAGAAGTTGAGAGTGCAAGATCTGTTCTTGAAAGTGGAAATCCTTCAATTCCAAACAGGATAACAGAATGTAGATCATATCCATTGTACAAGTTTGTGAGGAAAAAACTTAGAACAGAATTGTTGACAGGAGAAAGAGTTCGATCCCCCAGCGAGGAGGTTGACAAAGTGTTCACAGCAATGTGCAATGGACAACTCATTGATCCATTGTTAGAGTGTCTCAAGAGCTGGAATGGTGCTCCTCTTCCAATCTGTTAGGTGTTTGCCAAAGAAAGGACCTTTTGTTCATGCTTATCAAGTGCTATTTTTCAGATTCTTTTTTACTTTATGGTGAAGTATTAGTCACATAATATGTTGTGAACTTATATCTTTTTTTGGTTCAACTTAAAAGTGTGTTACAACTCTCTTAAATATGTTTGATTGTAGCCTGTGTATGTCTCTTTTCAGTAAAAACTTAATGAAAAGTGACTTTGTGCTTATATCTATTCAATTCTTCTGTCCAATCAAGTTCCTCTTCTTGTTATATTCAAAGCACTAACAACTGTAGGGCCTCACAAGTAAGGTTCTACATTTTTCAGAAACAAGAAGAAGGAAGTAGTTGTGAAAAAGATGTCCTGGTTTGGCTTTGTTTTTTCTTCTTGGATATGCTTGTTCCAAGTATATTAGTCTCATTTTAGCATAATGGAAAATACGCCTCAACCCCAAACAAGTTGGGATTGGCTATATGAATCACTTCTTCGCTAAGTTTAAGTCATGTTATCATATATAGGATTTGGATAGGAAGATCCATCATGAGTTGGAAAATTTCATGCAATGCTAAGCTACCGCAACCCTCCTTTATCTGGGTTTGGTACCATCAATGTGAGCAAGATCACATGGACAGACTTTCATTTTAGCATAAGACAACTATAATTACGCCTCAGTCCCAAAAAAGTTGAGTGTCGGCTTTATGAATCTTCATTTCTCCATTTAATATTCAAGTCATGTCACCATCATTTTGTATTAGAGGAAGATTCATCATGAATTAGCAAGCTTTAATTTGGAAAATCAACCTATCGTAACCCTCCTAGACCGGTAATGTGAGAAAACTAACATAGGCAGAGTTTCATTTTAGCACAAGAAATTTAAAAAGACAATGAAAAGAGGCCACATGTCTGTGCCTTATTGAAAGAGACATACACAACACAACAGGAACACTTCCAAATGAAAGGAGGTCATGTGCAGCCACTTTAGGGAAGTCCCATTGATGTGCTACTCCAGACTTAGTTGACATTGTGAAAGACCACTTTTTAATTGTGATAGCACCAAGTATGTCAATTTTTATGATGATTTCTAGATAAGTTAAACAGAAAAGAAAACAATAGTATAAAATTTCTTGTTTTTAACTACACTTACACGACTAGTACTACTATTGCTTGATATTGAATGAGGATATCATTTAGAAAAAAGGAATGGCAAATAGGTACTAAAAGCTGAACGTGTATTGGTAGATATATGAAACCTGCAACATATGTCAAGATCATGAAGCTGGCTCTCATCCTAACATACAAACAACTTACAACTAATGACTTAAAAAGCTGTAAGCACATGAAAATGGGGACCCAAAACTACTTAGCATCCTAGAAATTTCATCTAACTAACCTCCAATATCTCCTTTATCATATTATTTATATATATTAATTTTTTTTTTTTTTTTTTTTTTTTTTTTTTTTGCATAAATACAACATTTGAGTCAAACCTATTGATTATGTTAAGTATAACGGTGGCTCTATCCCTAACTCAGCATCTTAGAAATATCATCAAATGAGTTAACCTCTATTCTCCTTCACCATATCCTATAAATACCCTTCTCAAACTCTATAGAAAGAAAACAAAACAAATACCACATACTACGATTTGCTCACCATTGCCAAAAACATATATTCCAACTTCTACATTAAGCTCAAAATATGGTCAAACGTTTGATTGGAAAGCTCAAAACTGAATATCTTCAACTAATTCCTACATACACAACCCAAAATGCTGCTGAAATCGTCGATACGCCGCGTGGAAACACATCATTGGTGCCAAATGATGTGAAAGAAGGACACTTTGCTGTATTTTCAGTGAATCCTGAAGAGGAGCCACAGAGGTTTGTGGTGGAGTTGCAATGGCTAACACATCCATCATTCTTGAAATTATTGAAAGAAGCTGAAGATGAATATGGATTTAGACAAGAGGGTGTTCTTGAATTCCCTTGTCGTGCTGAAGAATTGGAGAAGGTTCTTGCCACTTGTGCTATTGCTGTTTAAACTAAATTATCTACAAGTTGCTAAAAATATCAGACAAGGAAACGGTTGAACATAATTCTTTACGATTTGAATAGAAGGAAATGAGTATGCAAAGATCTAAGTTATATTAGTTCAGTTTTATTTTACTTTCTTTAAGGATATTGTCACTATGCTATATTGTCTTAAATATAGTGTTTCATGTAACTGTTTACTCAGAATGAATTGGTGTGGTACCTGTAATTTTATTTTAAATAAATAAAGTGGTATTTCCTTAATTAGAATGGACAAACGAAAGCTAATGTTAATATTCATTCTTAAGAATGGGATGCAAAGACAGAGGTTACAAAGATTTAGAAGTGGAGATAGATTGCTTACTTGTTGTCAAGTTAATCAAAGAGGAGGATATGCATATATCATCTTCTCAGAGCTTTTATTGAAGATTGTCGATATTTGTTGGTAGTGAACAAAGCTACTATCATATGCATTTGGAGAGAGACAAACAAATGCGTAGATTTCTTGGCGAACGAAATCTTAATTTGGGAAGAGGCACTAGAGGAAATGAAATGTATTACACTAGCAGATTAAAATCATGTAGCTTATAATGATAGCTATTAAGGAGTTTAGTTTAATTTTTCATCGCAACAAACAAAAAATTAATTAGGATGGGATGCTCTTTCGCTAATTAGAATGGACAAATGAAAATTATTTATGTGGCGAATTCTGATTGCATCATACACTGAAAAATGTGATGGGATAGTAAACGTTTCTCTCTTTTAGAGATCTTGAGTTCAATATGGTTAAAATTTGAAATGAGGAGATCACTTTATTTAAGTTTTATCGGCTCAAAATCACAAATATCTAAGTAGTGAGCTTTGAATAGTGACGCTTGAAAATACATACTCTAGTAGTAATTGTCTCATGGCATTATACGATGATGCCACCAGTTGATCCCTTTCCCATTGAGAAAAAAGAATGAAAAAGAAATGAGAGTTCATGGGTGAATAAAAATCTGAAATTAATTTCGTAGAAACATAAAACTGCAACCATTGCCTACTAGCCACTAGAAATATTCATTGATTGCTGATGGGATTAAGGTCAATAGTCAACATATTGAAATTTTGTCGGTCAACTCTGACTTCGGTCAAAGCTTAGACCTATAACATTATCTGCTTTAAAAAGAAATGATAAGTAATTAAAATAAGTATGAATTGCTTAAAAAGTATAAATGATCACAAAGGAATTAATAGAAAGCAGAATCGACGACTCCAAAATAGAATTACCTCATGATATTCTAAATCAAAATATGAAATTTTAGAATAACCCAAAATTAGGCAAAATTCTCAGCCAGAGGAAAGAACCAATCACTAAATCTGACTCTAAGAAATTATCAATAATTGTTACAAGAATAACTTCAAACACAAAGGACATAAGTGCATGGTTCTTGATTTTGACAGTACATGGCAAGAAGACTTAAATTGTGGAAGATAATTGAGGAAGAAGTCTTACAAGTGACTCAGTTACATGAAGAATGGCAGGTGACATTTGAGACAACCATTTGTAGATGGACCATAATAAATACTTTATAGATGGACGATAATAAATACTGGACCATCTTAGAAACTTCATCTGCTCCTTATAATACGATGATATTGCATCCATGCATAAAGTTCAAGGTAAAAGTCCCTTTTTTATGATCAAGTTACGGGAGACACATATGTTAATTAATCAAATTAAAATATTATTGTACTTTTTCTCTAGCATCACCCACGTTCATTTAACTCACTACAAACAAAGCCAAGATAAAATTAAATACAAATATTTTTATTTTATACAATTTAAATAAAAAAGACAAAATGATCATAATATGAGGGACAAAATTTAAAGCCACCCCAAAAGATTAGGGCAATCAGAAAAAAATGAACTTCATCTCCTTATAATACTATGATATTTTCATGATCTAAAAGTCCCTTATGATCAAAAAAAACTTTTTCTAAAGATCATTTAACTCACTACAAACAAAAAGATATAAAGCAATTTAAATAAAAAAATGTTTGTAAAGGACAACATAATAAAAAAATTTAAGGACTACATAACCATTTCGACGACTTACTGACGGAAATTAGCTCGTCGTTAAGGAATTTCCAACGAAAAAGTCAGTCGCAAACGTTTCCAATGAATTCAATTTTTTGTAATAGTAGCTTAACCCTAGCTTCTTTGTGAAATGTTTCCTGCAATTATTACCATGTGCGCTGTAAAATCATGGGTGAATTTAGAATCTTACACTTAGGTAAAAGGCTTGTTGTTTAAGAGGTTTCCGTGTTTAACAGGTGTGTCAAAAGGAATTTAGCCTCAAGCTTGAGAACAAACTATGTATGTACTCTGATTATGAAGAATAAGCAATGCTATCAGCTGCAAACTGAAGTACACCAGCACACTAGGGCAATTCTCAACTCACTTTGTTTCTGCAAATCTGCAGCTCTTGCATCCTCACTACCATTATTAATAAGAGAATACTCAAAATTTGTGACATGGACCGTTCGCCTCGTTTGTCATCTCAAGTTCAAGTAGAAGCAAGGGCACAAGAGTCAGTATTATGAGCCTATAGAACAAATACACTTCAATTAAGGTCGTCTCAAGTTCAAATAGAAAGACTAGCACTTCCATTAATTAGAGAAAACTAAGGGAAGCAACCATGCGGCACTTGGCAATATCATCAAACATTTCGAGGTTAAAAATTGTTTGAATTCATAGTATCAACAGAAATTTCAAGATGCTATTTTTTCCTGTCTCAATATTTCAAAAGGAAAGAAACCTATGGAAAGTAAACAGGCCAATTGAAGTAGTACGAGTCTCGTGCATCTTTATCCATGTACTGGTTCCACTGCAACATATGAAACTAAAATGAGAAACAAAAAACCAGTAATTCCAACCTAGTTTGAAACTACAAGCATTGGAACAAAAAACATCTGTTTATAAGACTATAGCGCATAAGAAAGGACATCATTACATAAGAAACTTAAGAAGCATAAGTACCTTAAATTCATAGTCCTGATTCTTCTTGAGGGCTTTCTTCCAGTGATGTTGCTCAAACATCATGGCTTTGTCATGCCAGCTGCACATAACAGATTCAACAAGTCAGACACGACGCAAAAAGGAAGTTCTTAGAAATCTCACTCATGCAGTAATATGGTTATCGTTGAGCCGCCACTTCACAGTGTCTTTGCCAACATGGCAAAATGTAATCACTCACAGACTACTGACAATTAGGCATAGCGGAGTGCAACTAGGTCAACCTAAAGTTTCCAAGCAACACAACTCAGAAGCATAGTTCTAATGAGATCAAGAAGGAACAAGTGAGCCCCCATCACAAATTACGAACATTATAAAAATACCATCATGCTGGAAGCTTCCAAAAATGTTATTTAACAGAAATGATCAAGCGGCAGTTAGAATGCACAGATTATGCTTTAAGCAAATATCACTCTTGCCTTGTTCACGGAGAGATACGCCTTTAAATTGTTAGCATAAAGTGACAGAGATAAGCTAATGAAAAGATAACAATGACCCAAGAATTCTCTTCAGATATGACCAATAAAAGAAAGAATTTTCTGTAAATGTGAACTTGGAACAGAGAAGGGAGCCTGATCATAAAAAATAAAAAATAAAAAATAAAAAATGTCACTTCACCTTCATTCTTGTTATTATGACAAAGCTAGATATTTAAAATTTCAAACACATCAATTTCGCCCAATCTCACTTCACCTTCATTCTTCTTATTATGGGTATTTGCAGTGCACATGTTGTGTCTTACTTCTTATTCTAAAACCAATATTTCCTAAAGTGTGCATTTTCAGCTTCTGCTTCATATCATGCTAGTTTCTCCGTTAACAAAATATCACCTGTAAATAAACCTTGTCCCTAATACTATGGGTACGCTCGTCTATCAGTATAGAAAACAAATATGGGCTCAATGCGGATCCTTGGTGCAGAGAACTCCTCTTAATCTCCTTCCACTATTCTCACACTTGAAACCACTCTCATAAGTAGCCTTTAAGATATTTATATATTCTAGATGTATACATCTCTTTATTGAAGTACACCTTTGGTGTAGCTTTTTTATACTATAATGTTAACTGTTTCAAAAAACAAAAAAATACTTCACAAATTTATTTTTCTTGGCACTGTAATATGAGCCCAATGAATATCCTGTGAATATCTTTTTTGTGAATCTTCATTTTATCTTTATAACCGAGAATCCCCATAAATTTTTCTAACAAAATATAAGCCTTTGTAGTAAATCTACTGTGCATAAATTCGAGCTAGTTCTCTGTTACCCTTATGATGTCCCTAAGTCTATGCTCTATTACTCTTATCCCTAAGTTTCACTCATATGGCCCTTAAAATGTAATATCAAAATAGTTAGTACAACGTTGAATTTCTTCTCTGTTCAAATATATAGAAAACAATCTACTCTTTCTCCACTTAGTTATCATTTTTCTACTCCTCAATATATCCTTGGATACTTGGTTAGCCATAGTACTTCGAATTCTCACTGGCACTTCCTATCTTTACGGATCCCATCACGATAAACTTTTCTAGCCTTCATAAGCTTCATGCATCTTAGTGCAGCTAATTTCACAAGTGAAGCTAAGGATTTTATCTACATAGACGTATGGAAATCTCTTACCTCATCCTCATTATTCGTGTTGAGCAATTGATCAAAATAGCTCCTACGTCTCTCCATCTATAGTCAAAACTTATCAGGATCTCCTTTAATACACTTAACCTTGTTCAAATTTGAACCCCCTTTTTTTCTCTATCGTGCTAACTTATACATTTCTTTCTTCCTTTCCTGCCTCCCTAACTTTTGGTACAAGTCGTCTAACACGTCTCCTGGGGCTTTGTTAATCACCTTCTTAGCTCTATTTTTTTTTTTTTTTTTTTTTTTTGGGTGGATACCCGAAAAATTCCCAAAGGCCAATAATAAGCGCACCATTCGAAGCTCAATCGATAATGAACCCACCCCTCTATCCTTTTTCACTCAAATATAAGGCTTTTGTCTGTGGCAGGGTTCAAACCCGTTACAAGCGTCTAACCCACACTTCACATATCGGCTCTTACCATTAGACAAAGCCATGGGGGCTTCATAACACTATTATTCTCTTTAAAGGCTTCTCCATCTTCTATTGTTAGTAGCTTTCTACACCACACTCTCTCTAGCTTTAATAGCTCTTTGCACCACCAACACCATAAGTAGATACCACTCCTCAACACTAGAAGGGCTCGTTTGGTTCGAAGGCAAGTTATGGGATTAGTTATCCTAACATTATTTCTTATTGATTGTTTGGTTCATTGTATTAAACATAGCATGCATTACATAATCTCTAAATAGTACTGAATAGGGTGTATAAGTATAAGAATAGTACTTGTATTGTTAATGCCATGCTATTGAATAGGGTGTATAAGTAATATTGATATTAGTTGTACCAGACTTAAATTTACAACCAACATTGCACAATCTTATACTAGCATTTTTTCTACCTAATACACCCTGCCAAATGACCCCTAAGCACGCTATATTGAATAAGAATTGAGTCGAATAAAAATAACCTCTTTATCAAATTAACAACAGACATGGAATAAAAAAAAAAGAATTATTGCAAAATGAATTGAAAGTGAATAACTAACCCCACATAACTACTCTCTGCATTACTAATACCAACATAAGTCTGACCAGTAACCAAACAACCCCTAACTTAATACTACCACTAAAAAAACTACAAGCACACTGTATACAGCAAGAAATTAGCCAAATAAAGATAACCCCTTTATCAAAATTGACAGCAAATATGAAGGAAAAAAAACACAATTGTTACAAAAGGAATTGAAAGTGAATTTTGCAAGTTATACTTGAATTGATTGGAGAGATTCCACATGTAGGGAAAGATCCATGTATTATTTTATGCAGGGTAAAAAATGGAATAACTAATACATTAATAACTAAACCTCGTCTAACTAAACCCCGTATAACTAAACTCTACTTTACTAATACCAGCATAACTGTAACCAAGAACCAAACAACCCCTAAGTTAATACTACTCCTTAAAACTATAAAGCACACTATATAAAACAAGAATTGAGCCACATAAAGATAACCCCTTTATCAAATTAAAAACAAGGGAAAAGGGTCAAAAATACCCCTCCCATCCTTAAAGTTTTCAAATATACCCCCGTCTTGACTGAAATTATCCCTCAAAATAACCCGAAATCATTTTTTAAACCCGTTCCATCATTTAAACCCGACCCAACTAAATAATAACCCCTGAGTTAATGCTACAACAAGAATTGAGCCAAATAAAGATAACCCCCTTCATCAAAATAACAGCAAATATTGTTGCAAAAAGAATTTAAAGTGAGTATTTGCAGGGTTATACTTGAATTGATTGGAGAGAGTCCACATGTAAGGATTAATCCATGTGAGTGCAGAGAAAGCAGCTGACCCGACCCATATGTTAACGAATCTTTCCGGGTCGGCATGTGGTACTCCCGGGTCGCCCCTATATGCATTTCCAAAGTACTTCTCCATTGCTTTTTGGTTTATCCCATATCTTGTGTTCCATAGGAACACTATATATCTGTCTTCTCGTTTGCAGAAGTAGTCCTCATAAGTTTTAGAGTTCCATATTTTTACCCTTGAACTTCTAACTTTTCCAGAAACGTCCCGGTTTGCTACCCTTTTTTTTTTTTTTTGCTTTTCCGCACGGTCTCCGATTTCCGCATTGGAGTCCAATTAAATTTGAATTCGCACCATGTAGGGCCTATTCGGTAATTCTTTGCGCAGATCGTCCTTCATATGAACTGGTCTTTAATTTTTGCCTCTCAAATTGCTAGTCTTTATTTTTTGCCTCTGCTTCTCATTTAATGAAAATTTATGGGCCAAAGTACCCTTATTTGCTGGTCTATGAAACCAGATATCTGGGTTTGATCTCCAGAAGAGTAAAAAAAAAAAAAATCATAAGACAAGGTTTCATAGAAACTATGCCTATTCGGGCAAAATTACATAGAAATATATCTTGTCCGGTATAGTTCTGTAGTAACTAATTTGTTCAGCATAAGCATAACAACTATGTTAATTCCGGCAGAGTTACATAGAAACTGGGCATAATACACAAATAGACCTCAAACTTGGTCTCATTTTTTAAGTATGCCCTCCAACTTTGGGTGTGCATAAGTAGACACCTCAACTTATCTCTACTTTTTCAGTTGAATACTTTAACTTACAAAATGATCATCTAGACACCTTCAAAATAATGTGCCACGTCAGAATTTGTGTTTATGTGTTCAACTTTTTACAAGATGAGATACCTACTTGTGCATACACAAAGTTGGAGGGCATACTTAAAAAATGATGTCAAGTTTGAGGGCCTATTTATGTATTACGCCTAGAAACTATGCCTCGTCTGTCATAGTTCTATAGAAATTAAGTTATCCTATAGTAGTTAATGCTCCTTTCTTTCCGGACTATTCTACCATGACTTTCTCGCTTTTGGTATTCGTGTTATCATATTGTTTTCGATATGCTTGGCCTTATCTGACCTTTTGTCTTGTTTTCCTCTTGTCTTTCTCTCTCCTCCTCTCTCGAGCCGAGGGTCTTTTCGGACAAATCGCCCTACCTTTCAAGGTGGGGGTTAGGTCTGCGTACACTCTACCCTCCTGTAACACCTCGTGCATTCGGGCTAAGATTTGACTCATAAGACAAGGGTATCATAAACCCAATTTGAGTAGTGTATAAATGGAGTTTGAAACCCAATAAAGACATGAGAAGAGTCCTTTAGCAAAGGAAAGTCGGAAGCTACCCTACGGAGCGTGTTTTTAAGTGAGTTTGCACCACCTCTCAATTAAAATGAGTATACGGAAACATATGTAAGGAATTTGGGAAAATTTCCTTCTTGAAAGTTGTATATCTTTGAAATACCTTTCCAACGGTATATTATGGAGGTCAAACGGAGATCTGTACAAAAAGTTATGCCCGTTTTACTAAAACGATTAATTCAGCAGATATACGGTAGAATATACGGTCGTAAAAATATACGGGCCGTATATTCAGACCGTAAAATTTGCCCGTAAAGCCCAATTCACCGGAATGGATGTACGGTAAGACATACGGTCCGTAGAATTTTTCCGGACGTAAAATAGGCGTAAAATGGGTCCGACAAGAATTATAAAACTTCGTTTTAAGGCTTTTTCACTTCATTCTTCACACCCCCAAGCCCTAGAACGACCTTATATTCTCTCCCATCATCAAGAACACCAAGGTAAGCCTACTCTAATCATTCCAAGTCAATTCTAATATATATCCTTGTAATCTAAACAAGAAATCATCATTCCTAACCTAGGGTTTTCAAGAAAACCCATCTCAAGGTTCAAGAATTCAAGATTTTGGAAATCTTCTTCAAAGTTAAAGTCTTTGATTCAAGTTTGGAGCATTATCAGTATGTAGAGTTACTATCTACGTGTGGGAACATCATTGTTTCTTCCCCACGCCTCATAATCCATAAATTATGATTCTCTACTAAAACTAGGTTTCTATACCATGCTCATGATAACCCTAGGTCCAAGTCCATGATTATACTATGTATGAATTGTTATAATTCCACCATTGAGTTCTTAATATTTCTTTATGATTATTGAGAATCCGTCCGTAATCCATGAAAACCCATATATCTCATTCCATGGGTTCATGCATGCTAGTTTATGATATATTATGCTATTTTCAAGAAAATACTATACATGTTTTACAAGTTCATGCAAGTAAGCTATGATTCATGATATCCATATACAAGCAAGTTATATTCATGAAAAGCAAGTGGACTGACAAGTGCCACTTATTTTACATGTTCAAGTTTTTGGGAGTTGTTTTAATTACGAGGAAGGCTTGAGATAGCCCGAAACTACGTAGCCACCGTAGGATGAGGATCGTTCCACACATGTAGGACGATATCTCATAATGACTGGATCCTTTCATATTTTATTAAATCTCATGTTCCCCGGCAAGGACCGAGTGTTCGGTGGCGGGACGCAAGCACCTGACATGGATCGGTTATAAGTTATTGCTCTCCCTACTTATGATATTTTTACTCATGCTTTATATTATATATGTATTCATGTTCATGCTCATAACCAGGTTTCAGTTTCACGTTTAGTTCTTATCTTTATTACTTTATGTCCCATGTTATTTCATTTAGTTGCTTTACATACCAGTACATTCAATGTGCTGACGTCCCCTTTTATTGCCCGGGGGCCTGCATTTCACGATGCAGGTACGTATTTGTGGACGCCGCATCCGCTCGTAGGATTTGCTCGTATCGGCTCATTGGTGAGCCCCATCTTGTTCGGGGTTTAGTCGATTATCTTTATTTTACTAGTCATGCATTTAAAGGTATCTTCGGAGAGCCTTGTCCCGGCAAGTACGTTTTCCAAAGTCAAGATTCATGATTAGAGGTTTCATAGACTAGTCGGCTTTAGTTATGTTAGACATGCAAGGTGTTTAGCCATCTTTGGCTCAACTCATGTTATTTCCGCATTTATGATTTAAACAAGTGTTTCATTAAATTATTATGACATCTCATGTTTTATAAAAGCTCATCACGTTCATGCTATATTTCCGCTCATGTATGCCTCATGATGATTCAGCAAGCCATGTGGTTCGCTCGGTCACATGCAGTATGACACCGAGTGCCGTGTTTCGCCCAGGCCATGGTTCGGGGCGTGACACCTCCCTAGACCCCACATGATGGGATTATACTGGGCTTGTTGTTGTTGTTGTTGTATAGAACAATCTTTGAACAAGACATAGTTTTTGTGTAACTTTGCCCGAATAGGCATAATTTCTAAGAAACCTTGCCTTGCATAATTGGGTCACAGATCCAAATTTATTTATTTTTATTTTTCGATTTCAGGCATATTTTCGGCCAATTTATTATTATTTAAAGTGCTCAAGGGAAAAAATTAAAGACCAGCGATTTGAGGGGCAAAAATTAAAGACCACCCCAAGAAATGGGCATTTGCCCCTTGTTAGGGGAAAGAGCTCCGTATCAAGACTTTTTCATACTCAGGACTCAAACTCAATATATCTTATTAAGGGAGGAGCGCCATATGCTTCACCACATCTTTGGTGGTCAATTTGCTACCCATGTTTTACTTCTTGCGATTGTTGTTGAATGTCAATTGGTCATATATTACAAATGAAATGATTCAATATAACCCTTTACTATTTAAACAAAAGACAAGAATTCTAAAAAATATTCTTGTATTCAATTCTCAAATTCTTACATGTAAAGGAAATATATCTTAGAAGATTTGACATTTTTCAAAAATATCACAATGGGTTATAAAATGAGTGAATCCCACTTTACCCCCTAATATTTAAGGATTGGAAAAAGATAACCCCCTCACATAACCCTATCCAATATATATATATATATATATATATATATATATATATATATATATATATATATATATATACACACACATACCAGAAAAACAAAAGATTCTCAGCAGAAAATATTGGATAGAGAGGTTATCGTTCCCATTCAATATGTGAGGGGGGTATCGTTTCCCAACCCTTAAATGTTAGGGGGGTAAAGTGGGATTCACTCTTATAAAATCCGATATCTTCTGTTCCAAAGGAAGAATCATATATGTGCTGTTAACTATTGTACTTCCACACTTTCCCCCTTAAACTTCTCAGCTTTTAAAAAAGGCAAAGGTGCAAATATACCCCTCAACTTTGCGATTTAGAGCAGATATACTTCCCATTTAAAAAGTGGTGTATATATACTCTTTCCATTACAAAATAATGCAAATATACACCTGGCTTTACACAAGTAGTGCAAACATACCCTTTTCGCTAACGAGATTTTTTTTTTTCAAAATCATTTAGCTTTATTTTTAATTAAAAAAGAGCCAGGTGGCTTTAATAAATACTCTACCCATTTTTTTAGTAGACATATTTTTCTAACACCACATGGTAAAAAAAAATTCTGATGGGTCGGGTCTGGTTCATTTAAAAAAATATATCTGTGGCTTTAAAAAAAAAAATAAGTCTACTCATTCTTTTAAACGAACCAGACCCCATCCATCCGGAAAAAAAAATCATCATGTGGCTTTAGAAGAATATGTCTACTCAAAAAAATGGAGACTTTTTTTTTTTTTTTAAAGCCATGTGGTATTTTTTAAATTAAAAAATAAACTAAATGATTTTTAAAAAAAATTCGTTAGCAAAAAGGATATATTTACACCGTTTTGTAACGGCAGGGGTATATTTACACCACTTTTATAACGGGAGTATATTGCTCTAAATCGCAAAGTTGATGAGTATATTTGCACCTTTCCCCTAAAAAAAACTTGGTTACAAAAAATTGGTTTTCCACTTGATGTTGGGTATCATATTAGGGTTCGACTAAATCTATATTCGCACCGAAAATCCCACACCAGGGTAAATGGTTCCTAATAAAAAAAATCTACATACCAAGGGCTTGGGCGGAAAAATCCCTTACCGGAGTAAATGCTCCCTAATAAAGGAATCTTTTATATTGATGGCTCAAACCGAAGGCCCCTGATTAAGGTTGAGAAATTTTTTAACATTTGACTACATTTTTTGTTGGTGACTTTTCAAAAATATTACAGTTTGCTTGTTCCTCTATCCCAACTTATGTGGCACTCTTTGCTTTTCTAGATTTAGATTATGTAGTTGAGCAACATTTTAAAAGGTATTTTTTTCATCATATGACATTAACAAATTGCAACTTATAGTGTTCTTCCTATAGTTTTTTCATAGTTAAATTTTAAAATATTGAATTGATTTAATCCAATTTAACTTTAATTAAATTGGGACGGAAAGAGTACTAATGTTCTATTTATGACTATTGTTAAATGTTAACTGGTCATATATTAATTATTACATTAGAAGGGAAGGAATAGTGTACAGAAGGAACTTAATTTGGATATAATGATTTTCTTCCATCAATAGAAGATTATGCAAGTAAGAATAGTTACAAATCAACAACTTGAATTATATACAAAGTTCACACCTTTATGTATGTCAAAACTTTCCTCCAATTACCGAAAGAAAAAAAATAAAAAACTTTCCTCTAAAATTTATACTAGTTTTTAATTGCTATTCTATTTAATGGTGTTTATAACTTTTTTTTTCTAACATGACAATATAAAATCATTCAAGTATGATGAAGCATATTTTTAATAAAATTTTCACTTGACTTTTATTTTGAAAAATGCATTTGCATATCAAATTGGCCATCACCTAAGTTATACTTAAACTCAAGCCTTAGTAATTAGACACCCATTTGAACATACTTTTAAAAATGTTTTTCAAGAAAATTTTAAAGTTTTATTGCTTTATTTATCATATTCTATAAAGTCAATCCAGCTTATTTGAGATTGAGAAGTAATAATAATTGTTGTTGTTGTATCTTATGAAAACAAACCGATGGTTAGACCAACTTTATTGTATGGAGCAGAGTCTTTGGTCAGTCAAGAACGCTCACGTCCAGAAGATGAATGTAGTAGAGATGAGGATGCTCAGATGGAAGTGTGGGCATATTAGGAGAGATATGATTAGGAGCGAAGTTACTGGGGACAAGGTAGGAGTGACCTCTATTGCAGATAAAATGAGGGAAGCGAGACTGAGATGGTTTGGTCATATGAAGAGGAGGTGTGAGGATGCGCCAGTAAAGAGGTGTGAGAGGCTGGCTATGCCGATAGAGTTAGGAGAGGTAGGCCAAAAAAGAACTGGGGGGAGGACATTACTCTAGATAAGAAAGTATAGAGGTCAAAGATTAGGGTACTAGGGTAGTAGTTAGTGAGTGATGTTGCATTGTAGGTGGGAGAGGTAGGGGCCAACTCATAAACATGTATTTCTTAGTAGTAGTAGTATTTAGTAATCACGTAGTTGTCTACTCTTCGATGTGTATCACTATCTCTTGTGTTGTTGCTTTGTATCTTGCTCTTTTGCTGTCATCTTCCTTTTAATATTTTATTTTTAATGTTTGTGTTGCTTATTCCTTTTCCTTTCTTTTCCTTTCGATTCAAATTTGAAAATGTCTTTCGAAACAAAGACCTTTTATGAACAAAGTAGAGTTAAGGTACGGCACATCTATATCCTCCGACAGAACCCCACTTGTGGGTCTGGCTGGGTATGTTATTGTTGTTGTTGTTGTATTTTATGAAAACATTTCGAACTGCTTTCATTTGCTTTTACTTTAGCCGAAGTTCTATCGAAAACAGTCTCTCTACCTCCCAAAGTAGGGGTATTTAGGGGTAAGGTATGCATGCGTATGCTCTAGCCTCTCTAGACCCCACATATGAGATTATATTGGATATATTGTTGTTGTGTGTATCTTGTGAAAACAACCTAAATAACATATGTATCTTTAATATTAAAATAAAATCTTTTGCATAGGGCATAGTTTAGTCATGCTGAGCTTATTTGATTTTTGCAATTGCTTTTAAGAGAGTTTGTATGAAGTTTTGAAATGCAAGATTCATTCATAGAATAGGGCTCAATTGTACATTTTCTAAACTATATAGACTAATCTGCCATTATTAGAAAATATAACTTACCCCTTTTTCTATAAAAAAGGCTCTACTCATTCCTCCATTTTCCCGATCTAAACACTCCATTTTCTTGGTTTTGTACCGTTAGGGTTTATCAAAAATTTCTTCATAAACCCTTGTTTTTTCTCTAAATTTCAAATCCATGTCAATTTACTAATCAAGAACTCAGTACCCAAGTTTCAATTTCACTCAAAAATCAGCTGTAAGTATTTCACTTTTCGTCCCTTTACTTGTATATTGGGGCATTTGGTGTTGTACCTTTTGCTTGTTAATGCAGTCTAATACTTAAGGTTTTAGTAATTACAAAGTGGGGTACAAGAATCTTGAATTTTTGGTTCTTGGTTTCTCAGTAACATCACCAAGTTGTGATTTTTTTTTTATTTGGGAAAAAGCTAGGAGTTGTACTTTGGGCAATTGGGGTTGTTCTTTTACTCCTTAATGCAGCTTGTATTTGGTTTTCTTGAAGAATTTGTTGGTTTTTTGGTTCTGGGTTTCTCAGTAACATAACAAAGTTGTGATTTTTTTCTGGGAAAAGCTAGGAGTTGTACTTTGTGCAATTGGGGTTGTACTTTTACTCCTTAAATGCAGCCTAATACTTAAGGTTTTGTTAATTACCAAGTGGGTACAAGAATCTTGAGCTTTATTTTGGGTTTTCTTGAAGAATTGGTTGAGTTTTTGGTTCTTGGGTTTCTCAATAACATAACAAAGTTGTGATATTTTTTTTTTTTTTTGGGAAAAGCTAGGAGTTGTACTTTGGGCAATTGGGGTTGTTCTTTTGCTACTTAATGCAGCCTAATACCTAAGGTTTTAGTAATTACCAAGTGGGGTACAAGAATCTTGAGTTGGGTATTTGGTTTTCTTGAAGAATTTGTCGATTTTTCGGTTCTGGGGTTATAGGTAACTTCACAAAATTGTGATTTTTTTTTTTGGGAAAAGCCAGCTTGTAATTTGGGCAATTGGGGTTGTTCTTCACTCCTTAATGCAGCCTAAATATTTAAGGTCTGCATGAATTTCAATGTGGGTGTATGGATCTTGAACTGCATATTGAGTTTCTTGAAAATTCAGTGCAATTTTGAGTTGTGGAACTTTTGATAATGTCACCAAGTTGTGAACTTTGAGCTGAGTACTGAAGTTTTTGAGTAAAAGAAGCCCTAAATTTTTTTTAGGAATTTGAATATGACCGTTGGAGGTAATGCCGAGGATAAAAGGGAGAAAGAGAAAGAGAGTACCACTGTTGATAATACGAGGGAAGAAAGAGCTGGTTCGGATGATTTTGGGCGAGCAATATCGAGGACTGCGGTGGCACAAATATGTGAAAGTATTGGGTTTGAGATCTTTAATGAATCTGCTCTTGAATCGCTTGCAGACATTGCGATTAAGTATATACGTGACCTAGGCAAGACTGCTAGTAGTAGTGCTAATTTAGCTGGAAGAACACAGTGCAACGTGTTTGATATTATTCAAGGATTAGAGGATATGTGTGCCTCTACGGGTTTTCTTCGTGCATCTGAGGTGAACCGTTGTGGGTTAAATTCTGGTATTGTAAGCGAGATGGTTGAGTATGTGGAATCTGCTGAAGAGATTCCGTTTTCTCAATCTCTTCCGCATTTTCCGGTGGTAAAACATCCAAAGATGATACCTAGTTTTTCGCAAATTAATGAAACACCGGCGTTTAAACACGTACCTCCATGGTTGCCTGCATTTCCTGATCAGCATACTTATGTACGGACCCCCACGTGGAATGAGAGAGCATCTGATCCTCGAGCTGATAAAATCGAATTAGCAAGACAGCGAAGGAAAGCAGAAAGATCTTTATTAAATTTACAGCAGCGATTGTTGTGCAATGGTTCAGCAGGAGCATCAACTTCTACGCAGCAGCCAGATGATGTTGGTATAAGTAAAAGTGAAAATCCGTTCGTTGCAAAACCTTTTCAAGCTGGTGAGAAAGCTGTGGAACCCCCAGTGGCTCTTCCAGCTAAACTGCTTTCTAGTGAGGTGGTAGACAATAATAAAAATCATGTTTCTTTGCTGGAGACGTTTTCCCCTGCAATTGAGGCAATGAAGGATGGGTTTGATGGTTCGGAGAAGAAACTTCCGGACAAGAGGCCGGCTGTCTGTTTAGAGTTTAGACCGGGAAAGAAGAGCTTAGGTGATTCTTTGGATCTGAGGCTTTGGAAAAAGGGTTCGGGGAGAAACGCTTCGTTGTTCAGGCGGGATGATGAAAGAGATGACAAGAAGAGGAGAGCTGAGTTAATATTGAGGCAATCTAGGGAAAATCAGCAGGAGTTAACACAGTTGTAAATTAGTTGGTTAGCTTGATGGGGTACGTACTTCTGTTCCCTGTTCAAAACAGCAGCAATTGATTAGGTTTAGGTAAAAGTCAGTCATACTGTAATTCTTCTGTGGATGTCACAGAGTCTATTTGGATGTCGAGATGTAGTAGTGTAGAGCATTTTTTGAGGTTAGTCATTGTTCATTCTGAGAATCTTTTTCTTTTGCAAATGAAGTTTCTCTTCTATATACTCCACCCCCACCCCCACAGGAAGAAAATTAAGAAGAAAAACCACACATGCACACTTGCAAAGAAAAAGATACGGAGGAAAAAGAGTGATATTGATCATGCATCTATTTGCTTTAGGTAGCTGTGAAATTTTAGTTATTCAGTCTTTAATGCAGAAGTTCGAAAGTGGGGTTGATGGATGAAGCTTGACAATTGATGAGAAATGTCAATCATATTTGTTGTTGTTTTCTCTTAACTAGGAAAAAGGACTAAATTGGCCCCTTTGACATTCTTTTTCTTCATTTCATACAAATTAGTAGTTATATTGTGAGTGTGGTAAGTGGTAACTCGGGAACTAATAGTAGACTCAAGCTATATTCAAGTACTTGCAATGCCCTGTCTACAATATGGCTTGTGTACCGCCAGGAGCCATATTTAAATAAGGGTCTTTTTGGCTTTGGATTTCATTTTAGCTTCACTTTTGTTGTAAAGCTCAAAAATGACTCATTTTCTGATCAAATCTTGGCCGCAACGGTCATATTACTGTAATTACCACTCTTATGCTCTCAGCTGATATTTCTAAACATTCTTAGTAGAAGATGTAAGTAGAAAATGTGAGTGCAATTGGCAGTGCTGCTTGTTTTGTAGTGCCCTCCATCTTCCACTTACAATGACTACTAATTTTTCTCCTTGTGTACACTGTGATCGCTGTTCTATACTGATTCAGTGATTCTTAGTTCCTTTGATGATTTGTCACCACTTACCACTGATCTAACATCAGCCATTTGATTGACATCATCGTGATAAGTAACAATCTGGTGGGTGCTTACATTCCTTGGGTTGGAATAAGCTTGACCAAATAATTAAAAATGTTTGATGATTTGATTGTTTAAACAGAGACAGGAATTTTGGGGATCTGTTATAAGTATAATGATCTATTGCGGAAATTGTTTCATTTGTTGCTGAAAGAATGGCGGTAGTGTTGTTTGTTTGAATTCTGTGAAAAGGCTGCTCTTACGAATGTATGGTCGCAGCCATTTAGCAGTCGTGAGAGAGAACATGTGTTTTTTTTTTTTTTTCAAGCTCTTGTTGTCAACTTGTTATCAATTTCTTGCTGTTTTATGACTGACTCGCAGTTTATTGGGGTTCTCTTGAAACCTTGTGGTGTTGTAACTTGTTTCATTCACGGGTAAGTTATATATGCTCAATCTGGTTTTTCTTTATTGTTTCATAAGACAGAAAGCTAAACTCTTATTGCTCCAAGTAGGAGAGGGGTACCTTTTGTTACTTATTTGCTGTTCCAATTGAGCAATTCTCTTTTTGTATAGGCTGCATGCACTATATGTCTTGATCTCCTGTGTGCTCTCAGTTACTTCTGCTGTTGATTTTGTATTAGAAGAATTTGGAGGTTTTTTTGATGTATTATTCCCTTTAATAGATTTCTTTTTAGTTATACCATCACGCTAGAAGATTTTATATAATAAATTCTTCCTGACTGTATACTCCAGTGAATTGCATTCATTGTCTGCTTGCATAATCTTGCATTGTTATCCAACTATTGTTATGGACTTTTGAGTGGAAGTTCTCAGTTATTTATGAAACTCAAGGCAGCTAGCTACTCTCATTTATTTTATCCATGCAAACAATTGGGGTCTTTTCCACATAATAGCGTCAACCAAAGACTGGAGGAGCGTCTTAGCAGACACGAGAGAGAAATTCCTGGTAACTTTCTCTAAAATTATTTGGCAAACTCCAAAACTTTTGAGAGGATGTTGGTTTGACCAACGAACTATGTGGGATAATAGAGCTTCTTAACTTGATTTGAAGCAACATTTTTTGGATGGTTACGTTCAGTTCGCTTGCAAATTTGTTGGACTTGGCCAAATGTGATAGGCAAGAAGTACCAATGTTTTCACACAATGAAATCAATTGAGCATAAAGTGAATGGTAAGGAACTGAATTATCTTGTGATTTTATATGCATGGTTAAGCTATTTTTCCATTACAATAGTATAGTGACTTTGATGCAACAAACTGAAAGTTGGATCACCATGCATAAAATTACCCCTTGAAAGTTGTATAATGCAGTAACGCGTGTTTTTTTCTCTCATCAAAATTAGTCTTTTGGAGTTCAAGGATTTCACCATGGATATGGATAATAGACCATGCTGGTCATACACAAAATTTTCAGTTTATATGATTTGCTTCACTCAACCAAAACAAGGCACAAAATTGAAATTATGAAGAACGGATTTCATATCCAGCATTAGAGATGCCTAAACAGAAATTTCAGAGCTGCATTTCTAAATAATCGTTTTCAAAGACCATGTTCATATTTGCATAGATAGAGAATAAATGCTAATAGACACTATGAGATATGTCTTGAAAATTCGAGTAACATACAAAAATTAAAATTTAAGCAAGCAAAAATGATAATGTGCAACTGAGAATATCTTTCCGTCTGCTCTCTAGCAATTAACATTCCACAGTTCAACTAGTGCTGCTCAAGTAATCAAATTAGTGTAATAGGAAAACTGTCTAAAACAATCCTCTCCAAGAACAGTAGTGAAAGACGCGCTGGTCTGGCAGTTCGTTGTGTTCATGAATGCTGAATGTCACCCCATCACTTCAATTTCAACTCGGTTTCCAAAGGAAATATTTTTCCGCGGTGATTAAAGATCATAAAATCCAGATTGGCAGGCAAAGCGACCACCCTGCAACATAGAGATACATAAGATATCGAATAATATAGACATTTCTCATATACAATAAGAGCAAATGAATTGACTTCTGCTAACAATTCTCACTTAGCTATACATGAAGTTAAAACACCAGAACAACAAATGAGCTTTTCACACTTTTTTTAAAAAAAAAAAAAATGAGCTGTAGCAACTAAGGATATAACAGAAAGCAGGAGTACTTGCTCGTGGGACTATCAACTAAACTATTACCTAGATTTTAAAAGGAACCGTGATGTAACTCGAATCAGGAGAAACCAGGAAAAGCACAAAAAGCCTTTCACTGACGTGTTATTCAGTGCTCCAGTAAAATAATACGTATTATAGATGCTCTACATCCACAAAGATGTTGAATGACGTTGAATACTTGTAAAAATGATACCCATCACCTAGAGCCGACCTCACGATTCCAATTTTCAAATACCATGGTAACCAAACATTCCTCCACCCGCTCATCACTTTACTTTTGTTCCCTTCCAGCTACTGCAGAGAGCAAAATGATCTCCAAATCATGTAATGGTCTATCCCCATTATAGGATGGTAGGAGGTAGGAAATGGGAATAGTGTCGTCACACATAACGGAATGCTTTTTTGACATTTTTCCATTGTTTTTTGGCAGCTAATTAAGGTTTACTTTAGCAAGATACTGAAACAAGCACATTATCTCCATTTCACAAAATTTAACGAAGTCAGCCTTTTGTCCACTAACTGAACACTGCATTGTGTGATTGCTAAACAATGAAAATTTTGGATGCTATCACCACAACACAAGCTACCAAGTCGATATCCAACTTTTCTATGCTTCCCATGATCTCTCTCTGTCTCAAGTTTTCTTCTCTATATTGCTTACCCAAAATCACTAAGAACAAAACTGTGCAAATTCTAGTCTTTTGTTGATTCACTAGCTGCATTTAATCATCGCGAGTATAAGCAACCATCTGGTCCGCCTGGGTGTTAGGGAGTATAAGCAAGGGTTTACACGCCATGCACAAGTGTGGATAAAGAAGTTAGTCCTAACTCCTATAGTCCTACCACATCAGCATAGTGGTGATAGACAGGATTCTAGCAGTTCTTGAAAAGAAGGATTAAACAGCTAGATCAAGGACATATTAGTCTCGTTCACTGAAAAGTCATAAATTTAGTGAATACCTTAAATAGGAGGAAAGTAGAAATTGCGCGACTCTGTCCACAAAAGACTAAGTTAAAGAGGGAAAAAAGGTCAAGGGATCAACAACACAAGTCATCATTTGCCGTATTCCAGGGTAGATAAGTAGGGACAGGAAAAAAACATCACAAAACTATGACTCAAAAATAAAGTTTGTGGATATAGAGTGAAGTAATGACAGGATTATCAAATAAAAACCAGTGTGGTAAAGTAAACAATCAACATCAAAAAAACTAGTCTGTAGTGTCTATATTCAAAACTGAAAGAAAATTTTCTACACTTTGAAAACAGGATTAAAAGGAACAAATACTAAATTTTGGAAGATATAGGTATGTCCAATGATAAAAAATGACCAACATATCTTTATTCTGGGAAATCCGATGGATAGATATCATGGTGTCGACTGAGTACAAGGAGATATGGTTGTGGTAACAGAGAGTTACCCGGTATACGTGTCGGTGGGAGGCAAGTGCCCAGTAGATTAGTCGAGATGCATGTCTTCTGGCCCGCACACCACTGTCTGCTATTTTAGGGGATGCCCTAACTTATGTTTACTTTTTGTTTAACACTCTCAAAAGAGGGAATCACAAAGTATTACAATCAAATAGACTCCATTTTACCAAAAGAAATGTTCAGGCCACAAGTAGGAATACGTTATTGGGAGAAGCTCCAACGACCCAAAAGGCCTAATACTAAACAGTACAAACCAAAGCACATTTAAAGACATATGCATAAAGAAGGGAGCGTCGGAGTTAGAAGCCAACACAATTATCCAGTGCAAGAAAATACGAAGTTGCATTAAAATGTAGCATGTAGCTATATCTATAAGTCTAAGACCTCGATCACAGTAACTGTGACACTGGAATGGTACAGGGCAAGGCTACTTTTAAAAAGGAAGTTATCAACAACAGAAGATAGAGAACCCTTTGAAGAACATAAGAGAGTGAAGAGATAAGATAAGAAGGTGACTAGCAAAGCCCGTGATAAATCCTGGACTGCTTGTACTAAGAGCCCGTTTGGATGCGCTTATAACCCATACGTTAGGAATCCTAACTTATGGCTTTCGCTTATTTTTGCTATATAGGCATAAAACAAGTGCTTAAAAGCACTTTTTTATTTTATCCAAACACTACAAAAGTTCTTAAAAGCTATTGTGGCTTAAAAGCACCTAAAATAAGCCAATCGAAACAGGCTCTAAAAGCAATAAACACTAAAAAAGAGAGAAAGAAACCTATAAGCTAGCACGGCTAAGAGGGATGAGGGGTGGACTTGAACAAAGTTGTATTAAAGACAATTTTTAACAAGTTACAACACAAGGTAGCGATATCAAAGAAAGGTGGAGCAGCTAGTTCAGAATTCACAAGGATAACTTTAAAGATTCACAAACCCATGACAAAAAAGAAACATTAGCTTACTCTAAGCATCATATCCACTGAAGTAAAGGATGCAATGAAATATGAGAATTAGAAAAACATGTGGTTCAAATGGTATCCTTGTGGAGGACTGAAAGTGCCTTAAGGAATTCGTAGTATAACTCACCAAGCTACGAAAGTTTATTTTAAGTATAAGAAAGAAAGACCCCAAATGAGTGGAGAAAGAGTACCTTAATTCTGATACATAAATATGAAAGTGATATTCAATGGTGTCCAAACTTCGAGAAAAGAAGGATAAAGCAAATATTTAGGGATACTACAAGGGTGACAGAGAACTAATTTGGATCTATTAGATTAAACAGATGCTATATGCAAAAAAAAATTGATGGAAATTTATAGAAGCTATATTTTTTGCTTAGAAAAATTGATGAACATATTGGGAGAGAAAGAGGATTTCCACATGATAGTCATTGGCCTAGCTCTACCTCCAAACTAGCCAAGGAGCACTTCATGCACGACATTAGCCCTAGTTATCCATTGACTTAGAAAAAAATAATATAGAGCCAAGAAAAGTCCTTTGTGAATGCTTGAGAAGAACAAAATATATACCAAAATATAATGCATGGAGGATATGCGCAAGTGAGTGCTCACAACTATGAGATAGCAAGAATAGACGTTCCCATAACTGTGGATTTATACCAATAATCTATATTCCACAAGCCCTAGAACTCCAAAATTTTCTATTACTACAAAACAATGAAAAATAACAAAAATACATAAACCCCAATTCTAAAAAAATGAGTTAAGTACCTGTTTTCCTCAGATTGAGGATGGATTGACTTGAATTTTCCAGGGGCAGCAAGTGCAGCCCACAAGCATAACACTAAACTAACTATCAATTCAATCACAACCTGCACATTACCCAATACATGGATCAATCATTACCACATCACAACAACAACATACCCAGTGTAATCCCACAAGCGGGGTCTGGGGAGGGTAGGATGTAGGCAGACCTTACCCCTACCTTTATTTGGGTAGAGAGGTTGTTTCCTATAGACCCTCGGCTCAAAAGAAGTGAAATCAAAGCAAGATAGAAAGGAAAATAGTGACAATAAGATAGAAAGGAAAATAGCGACAACAAAATAGCAAGATAAATAAAGCAAATGAAGCAACAAGTAGATAGTACAAATTGAAGAATAGGAAACTATGCGAATACTATATATTACTACAAGATACAAAGAAGAAAAGAAGAGGGAACTAGCCCCTTGTCTCTCCCACATAGAACATTACCAACATACCCAGTGAAATCCCACAAGGTAGAGTGTACGCAGACCTTACCCCTACATTGGGAGGTAGAGAGGTTGTTTCCGGTATACCCTCGGCACAAGGACAAGCAATTCAACGCAGTACGGAAAAAAATAACGGAAGCGAATAAACCATGGCAACATACTACAAACGGCATGATAGAGCAATCCGAAAAAACGAGCAGTAACTACCACAAACTTATACGATAATAGAAGTCAAGAAACAACAGATAGTAACAGAAATCGAAACACAAGAAACTACAAGTGTAACACTACGACTACTAGCATGAAACTACCTCAGACCACATCACATACATATAAAAATTCAATTTTTTTAATCAACTGTAAATAACTCAGTAGATTCAATAAAAGGGGTAATAAATGATAATTACCACATCACATACATATAAAAATTCAACTTTTTATCAACTGTAATAACTCTATAGATTCAATAAAAGGGGTGATAAATAATAATTTACATCACACACATATAAAGATTCAATTTTTTTCAACAGTGGCAATTCTGTAAATTCAACAAAAAGGTGAAAACCGATAAATTACTTCAATGGGTGGTCCAGAAAACTCTTTCACAGTAATCTTGAGCAAAGTAGGAGAAAAAACATATAGTAGCAGAAATCGAAGGACAAGAAACTAACAAGAGTAATACTAAGACTACTAGTATGAACATTAACACATCACATACATATAAAAGTTCAATGTTTTTATCAACTGTAATAACTCTATAGATTCAAGAAAAAAGGGTAATAAATGAAAATTTACGTTGATGGGTGGTCCAGAAAACTCTTCCTCAGTAATCTTGAGCAAAGCCCTATCTGAAATTACACAACAAAAATTAAATCCCTAAATAAAAAAGAGGGAATAAAAAACCCTAAGGCATTATTATTATTATTATTATTATTATTATTATTATTACATTGGATTGTGGAATAGGTAGCGTGAGATAAAATTAGAACACCGATGAAGCCAACGAGGAAACCGGCACCCATCTTGGTCGGAGAAGAAGAAGCGGCAATAAGGAACGTCACTGTCGAGCTGTGAGAGTAGAAATCCACGTGCTAAGATGCGAGCGTGATGACGCTGATATTTAGATCAGCAAAAGGGCACATTGGTAAATTCACTGGCAGACCATAAGCAACTCTCGATAGTTTTAAGAAAATATATTTTGGTCCAAGAATTTAAAAAATAAAAATAATAAAATAAAAACTATTCCAAGCTTTTAAACCAGCCCCCAAGTTTTAAAAAATCCCCTTTTGATCCTAAGTAAGAAATAATGAAATAAACCAAAATAAAAATATACCTTATAAAAAAAAATATAAAATTACATTCCCCTTTCTCAATTCATTCCCACGTTTTTTTCCTCCTACATCTGAAATATACTCCATTAACATTCATTGTTGGAGCTGTGAGCTTCAAGCTTGAAAAAATGAGTTTTCGAAAGAGTGATTCATTTCAAGTGGGTGTTATTGGATTTTGTTGATGAGTTTCTTTAAAGATTTTCGAGAAGATTTAAGGTGATTTGGATTAAATCTCAGTATTTGAGCTTGAGGATAGTCATGGAATTTGGAAAAAATTATGGCTGGGGGTTTATTTCAAGTGGGTGTTATTGGATTTTGTTGTGATCTTTTAAGGAGTCTAAAATCTCATATTTAAGGGAATTTGGAAAAACTTAAAGATGATCATTTCAGATTTGAAGTTAAGGTTGAAGACGAACACTTCATATTTATAACTAAACTATAGATGAGACAATGTCTATGCATAGACCGCAGAACTATTATAGCAAAATGGGGTTCTCAAAAGAGCTATGCGACCACACTTGCATACTGCAAAATGGCCTACATGGTCTACAACCTAACACTTGCTTTTGTAATCAAAGAAGATTTTTTTAAAATAAGAAGTGAACTAATTTTAGATTATAAAACTTATAGTTGTAACTAAACATTATGTTATCACCATGAAATTAGTGAAACAATACTATAATAATCTAAAATAATGATAATTAATCAGTAATGTTAATAATGAGTTGAGGAAAAAGTTATGAGAGCTGAGAGCTGCAATAAATCGATCAAAAATCATGTCAAATCTCAACGAAATTGCTTCAAATTTCAGATATAAATTATCCTCGATGTTCCGGATTTTTTAATGTATCACTCATTCAAACAGAGCTCGTTTGCGGTAACCCACATTTTTAAATTAGAGTTTTGAAGCTTTGTTAATGGCCATCAATGGCTTCCTTCTTCACATTTTTCAGCAACCAAAATGTATATATACTTCAAGTTTAGCATTCAACAACAATTACACACATAGAAAATGAAGGAATGAGAGAATTTGGGAGTAAAAGAATGATTTTCGGAGAAGAAGAACATGAAAGAGAAAGAGAACGGGGTTTTGTTTCAAAAGTTTAAAACTTAAACTCCGAAGTTTTTAAAAATACAAAGAGGCCTCCATGTGTTTGCTAATCCTATCATTGGTAATTTTTGGAGTAAAAATAAATAGAAAAGAAAATGAGGACTCTGCCGCTTAGAAAAAAAAAAACTTTTAGGGTCCTGCCACCTAAATCTTCCGTTAGTGGAGGTAGTAAAGTAAAGTAATAATATACCAAATCTAAACTTTAGCCAATGCTATTCATTAATTCCTTTTTATATTTTTTAGTTTTGAGCGTGCTCACTTGCTCCTTTCCGCAAACAGCTGCTTATTGAGGAAAATAGTACTAACAAACAGAATAATACTAGTATGAGGAAAACGTATGTACACACAAAAAGAAATTGATGTACTGAGTATTAATTTAACATTTAAAATAAGAACCCCTCCCCAACGGTCCGGAACCAAAATGCCCCAAAAAATTGACTAAAATACCCCAACAAAAAAAAAGTTACGTAAAACACCTTTAGCGTAGATATAAGAGTTATCCTAAATTACTGCGCTATATTGTTGTTGTTTTTTTCTTGCTCTTTTGGTTAATGTATCACTTTTCACTTTGACCATAGATTAATCATGCTTCGGACCCCGAAACTTCAATATTTTATATAGAACCCTACTTATTTTTAAATTCAACACATCAAGGATACACAAAAGTTCGGATGAGTTTTTTTGAATGTCATTTTGTTAATGGACATTAGCTTGAAGTTCTTTACGAATACTTAAACTTGTTCATTAATAATTAATCAAAAGTTAGTCAAAATGGCAAAGATTCATAAAAAAAAAAAAACTTAATTAAATGCATCATTCATAATATATACTTAACATACTAATTCATTAATAAGAGCATAATGATGATGATTTTCATTACTCAAATAACCCACACAATCGAGAATACAATAATAAAAATGAAGGAATGAGGAGAATTTGGCTTAAACGCCCAAAAAAATGTGCTATGTCAAAAAGAAGTTTGATTTTCTTAAGAAGAGAACAACGGATGCAAATAGAACCATAGGGTAGAATATGGTATATATGGTAACACAAGATTTAGAAACTTGAAATGTCCGATGAAGATTAATATTTTTTTTAAAAATAGTAGGGTCATAAAGAGGCAAGGGTACTGGGGGTTTGCAACCATTTTTTGTTTGTTATTAGACTACACAATATTCAATTAGTAGAAATTTTGGTCTTTACTCCTTCCAAAAGAAAAAACAAAATAGAAAAGTGATTTCAAATAGATGATAAATCCCCACCTTCTTACAGCGTAATGATGATTTCTTAGGTGAAATATTCCGTATCCGCGGGAATATTAAAAAAAACTTTCGAACGTCTTGTTCGTGACTTGGAAAATCTCAATGCTCCAATACCAACAAGGTACTCCTAAATCTTCCGTTAGTGCAAAGGATTAGAAAAGGCCGGTAAGACGTGTAGATTTTACATAAATCAAGAACAAGCATCATCGGCAGAAACTTTAGCCAAAAATGTGTCTTGCAATATTTTTCATTAGGATTCCTCGATGATTTTGTGATTTTAGTTTAAGTTTAATATATCATTATGCTCTTAGGCATTAATTAGTATGTTAAGTATTTTCATCTACTCAAGAATGTTGTGATTTTAGTTTTAAGTTTAATATATCATTACGTTATTAATGAATTAGTAGCTGTATTTTCATCTACTCAAGGTTATGAATGATGAATTTAATTAAGTTTTTTATTTTTATTTTTACTAATGCCGCCATTTTGCTCAAACAGAATAATACTCAAGGTTATGAATGATGCAATTTAATTAAACTTAATGTCGCCATTTTGACACTTTTGATTACTTATTAATGAACAAGTTTGATCGTACTCAAGCTAATGTAGCCTTGAACGAAAATCGAGCACTTTTCATTAAAAATAACTTTGTGTATCCTTGATGTGTTGATCCTCTAATTAATCCCACAAAAATAAGTAGGGTTCTATATAAAATACAAGGATCCCAAATGATTAATCATGGTGGTTTAATACCAGGTTAACAAAAGAGCAAGACAATATCTAATCTTATTTTGTTTAATTCATGGTAAAGGTGTGACTTTTTTTTTGTTAATATTTGGTCTATCTATACTTCCCCAACCAATAAGAAAACAAGGACCAAATAATAATAATCTTATTTTGTTTAATAATAATAATAATAATAATAATAATAATATAATATATAATAAAATATATAATATATAGAATACATATCATATATAATACTCCATATAATAGGAGAAGCAAAACAACCTATTTTTTTACCAGAAATATTCTAAAACTTTGAATGAAACAACTCAAATATTTATATTAATAAATTAAGTTTTAGAACAACATCACAAGAATGTATTTCAAATAAATGGCTAACATCTTATTAACTAGAATTAATCCTTACTTTTATAAATATCAATATTTCTATGTGAAATTAAACGCTTCAAAAAACGTGAAATGTTACTTGTAACTTGTTTTCTCTACTTTCCTTATAAAAGGCAGGGGCGGACACTTCTTTTTTCAAGTTGATTCAAATTATTCTAACGTTTTATTACTTATTTATTTTTGTTTGGCGTACAAAAAAACTTTTTGAATTCCCGATAGAAAGCGGACACACGTATATCCAAGGGGTGTCATCCGACACCGCTTGGTCGGTAAAAATTTTTACTTAAGCCAAATGGCAAGCTAATAACAAGCCACCAGGCAATTTTAAGACAATGTCATCTAAATTATGTAATAAAAATGAATTTTGAGTTACAGAACAAAGTTCTTTGAATTTATAGATAATATTATGAATTTGAATTGAATATCCAAAAAATAAAATTTGAATTTGAAAACTATATCTCAGCTTTATCCTATCAGTATCGTAACCAGGACTTTAAGCTATTTTTTTTTTTTTAAAAGAGTTACTTATTAACTAAAACATCACATTTACTTTAAATTAGACTCTATTTGAGAGATAAAATGTGGGTTTTGAATAGAAAAATATGAAGAATTAAAGTCAAATTTGATAGAATATATATTCCTTTTGAATTTAAAATTTATATTCCTCTACGTTAACTTTTTTAATTAAAGAGATAAAAAATTACAATGACTGTCTTATCTGCACATTGTAATAATAGTAAGTATTATTATAATAATAATAATAATAATAATAATAATAATCAATATCTTGACTTAATTATAAATAAAATAATAGAATTAGTTTTTGTTTAAAAAATGAATTAAAAATATTGTTTTGTGTATTTCGAATTGATTTGCTAATATCGAAATGCATGTAGTTTTGAATTTGATGTAAGTTGGCAGATAAAGAAAAGGTGAAGCTCTTATGAATTGATTTACGTGCTTTATGCACCGTGTTCCAAGGTCATAGCTTAGAAGTTTTGTATAATATTATTTTCTTTAATGTTTTATCAAAAATTGGGTGCACATAAAAATTTGAAATATCATTCAAAAAGATTTGTAGGATTATCACGAGAACAATATCCTTTCAGATAAGGTTATATAGGATCTTGGAATCCTATATTTTTAAATATACATTGTTTTTCTCATAAAACATATCTTACCCGTGTCAACTTATTATGTGATATGATTTTCGAAATTTTAATTTAAATAAAGTTTGAGTTGGGATGAAGTTCCAACTTCTTAACCTCATATATATACCTTAGGCACATAAATTAAAATTAGGTTTGCTTCATAGAGTCACTTCCAATGCCAACCTAACCTCTTTCAAGAATTATTTTTCTTCCTTTTTTGTTGTTGGTCGTTGGTTCTATTCATGCTTACCAAATTTCTCACGATAGAAAAGTACTGCTCAAGTAAAACTTTATGTTATTTGTTGTTTCGTTTTGTTTGCTTTTATCTTTTAACTCTAGGATACTAACTTAGTATGGCTATTACGCTGGCATGTATGTCTTATACTTTGTTAGTGTTATTTTTTGGAAGCAATTTTTTAAAATCAATAGCATTTATTTTGATAGATGTGGCCTGACTTACTAATGAAAGCACCAGAAGGTGAAGTAAAGGACGAGACTTCGTATTGCGCGCAGGAGGAACGATGAAGAAGATGCACTTTGGTTATTGTTATTGAGATCATTTAGGTATGAAGCTATCGATAGTGGAAAATGATAAAGATACATGCTTTTGTTATTGTTTTTTTTTTGTTGTTGGAGATTGATCATTTTATTAGGAAACAATTTAATTTCTTGGACCATCCAAGTTGCCACCAGTTTAATCGAGTCATGTTATTTGTTCTTCCAGATTTGAGTATTATATACATTGGTGATAATACAGATATTTTACTGATTGATTGAAAATTAATTTGATTTCCGAATATCTCGCTCTCTTTATGGAGATTCAAGCCAACTGTAGACAAATCTACCGGTCCGGCGGTAATCTTTTTGACTTGTCCCCTCCGATACTGACGGTCGATCACGTCGTCAACTCGACAAACTACGGACAAGATGTTGAGTTGAAAAGCTCCATGAAAAAGAAGAACACCTTCCTTCAACTAATAAACTCTCTTTTATTTTCCTCACTTTTTAAGAACTCTCCAAAGTACATATTTTTCTTTACTTCCACAAAATAAAGATGACAAACTATTTATAGTTGAAAAATTCATCCTTGAATTGAATTGGATGAAAGAGTGGAATAATGGGGTATTAAGATGATGTAAATATGGAGAATATGGGAGAATTATGAGTACGGAGGTTACAAAAAGAAAATAGACCACATTCATCCATAACTCATATGAATAATGAGATAATTAAAAACAAAAGTAATGGCCAATAAAAGGCACAAAAAATGTGAGGAAAAATAGACCACTTCTGCCAACTTTATGGCCACAAAGTGTAGGAGTAATTAGGACTAAATAAGGCACTTTAATATATTAATAAAATAATATCAAAATGCACCAAATGTCCTTCAATCCCCCCGTCATTTTAATATTAATATAAGAGAGTGTACCAGCTGAAGGTAGATTATTATGCGTAATGAAGGTGTGCTCTACATTGAACCTCCACTTACTAAAACAATAATCTTTACTCCGGGCGTAATGGTCTCGGACTTGATCTATAATTTGCTTAAGGAAATAAAAATCATTGCTCACACAAAATAATCAAGGTGTTGACATGAGCTTTCCGGCCCAACACGTTACGGCCTTGTGCTATCCGGTTTCATGAGTGCTTTTGAGAATGAGCCCCGATTCTGGTAGGAGCGACCTAACTTCACGATCACATAGGTGAAATACTGTCAAAGGGGCACGCAGCAACACCCCACTCATACGAGCTACGAATTTCATTAAGAGTTTATAAACTCAACCTCCCTGGCCCCATTACGGAATAATGCACTCACACCGTAGGGAGGAATAAATAAAATAGTGCATTTTTCTCGATAAGTCATCATATGATTTGTTTTTCCATTGAACTTTGGTTGTAGGATCTACAGTCCCCGGGTTGGGTTTATAAATATCGACTCATGAATTTATGGGCTTCAATCCCGTCCCCCTCGATGTGCTCGGACCTTTTTCTTGCGCGAGGCCTTGGTTAGTGGATGCAAGATTATCACAAGATTTGACATAATCAACGTTGATGGTACCACTTGCCAAATATGATCTCACAGTAATGTGTTTTCTCCTTATAGGTCTGGATTTACCGTTGTAATAACGGTTACCGTTGTAATAACGGTTTTGAACTCTACCAATCGCAGCGGTGCTATCACAATGAATTAAAAAGGAGGAATTGGTTTTTCAAAATAAGGTATTTGAAATAATAAATCTCTCAACCAATTCGCTTCTTCACTAGCTGAAGCTAAAGCAATTAGTTCAACCTCCATGGTAGAGTTAGCAATAATTGTTTGCTTTTTTGAATTCCAACAAATAGCACCACCCGCCAACGTAAAAATATAACCAGTGGTAGAACAGGAATCACCAGGTAAAGTGTTCCAATTTGCATCAAAAAAGCCTTCACGTACAACAGGATATTTTTTCATAAAACAAGCCATAAGTTTTTGTACCCACTAAATATTTCATAACTCTCGTTATGGCATGTCAATGTTCACTACCTGGCTTGCTTGTAAACCTACTAAGTACTCCAATTGCATACGCAATATCAGGCCTAGTGCAATCAGTCACATATCTCAAACTTCCAATTAATATAGCATATTCCTTTTGATTTATCACATCATTTTCACTTTGAACAGGAAACAAGTGAACACTTGAATCAAAAGGAGTTACAACATGCTTGCAATTAAGAAAGTTATATTTTTTTCAAAATTTTCTCAACATAATGTGACTCGTCAAGGAAATTTCATCACATGTTTTAGTAATTTTTATTCCAAGAATAAAATTTGCCTCACTAAGATCTTTCATGTCAAAATGGCTTCTAAGAATATTTTTAGTTTCACCAATAACATTCATGTTTGAACCAAAGATCAATAAATCATCGACATATAGGCAAACAATAACATGTGAATTATTCCAAGACTTATGATAAATGCACTTATCACACTCGTTTGTTTTAAAACCATTCTCAATCATGCAGGAATCAAATTTCTCATGTCATTACTTTGGTGCCTGTTTCAAGCCACATAGGGATTTAGTAAGTTTACACACTTTGCTTTCTTGGCCTGTTTCAACAAAACCTTCGGGTTGTTCCATATATATTTCCTCATTTAGGTCCTCGTTTAAAAAGCAGTTTTTACATCCATTTGGTGAATATGCAAATCAAAAATTGCAGCAATAGCAATTAAAAGCCTTATGGATGTAATTCTAGTTACCGGAGAAAAAGTATCAAAAAATTCTAGGCCTTCTAGTTGTTTAAAACCCTTAGCAACTAGTCTAGCCTTATATTTATCAACAGAACCATTTAACTTTTTTCTAAGGACCCATTTACACCCAATTATTTTACAACCCGGTGGTAAATCAACTAACTTCCAAGTTTTATTGGAAATAAGTGATTCCATTTCATCATTTACAGCCTCTTTCCAAAAAATAGCATCATGCGAAGATAAAGCTTCTTGTGTGATAGGGTCATCTCCAACATTCAAAACATAAAAATCAGGACCAAAATCTTTTTCTACTCTAGCTCTTTTACTTCTTTGTATTTCAAAATCATCATTTTCTTTATTTTTCAAAACAGAAGTAGAAGAACTAGGTAGTGACAAAATATTTTCTTCAGTCCTATGACCCCCACTATTTTTAGAATCAAATGGAAATTTATTTTCATGAAAAGTAGCATCTTTCGATTCTATTATTATATTATCTTCAAGACTAAAAAATCTATAGGCTTTGTACTATTTGAAGCATAGCCAAGAAAAGCACAAGTAGTAACTTTTTTTACCCAATTTACTTATTTTGGGATCCATTAGCCTTACATAAGCTAGACAACCCCAAACTCTTAGATATCCCAAATTTGGCTTGTGATCTTTCCACAACTCAAATGGTGTTAATTTAGTCTTTTTATGAGGCACACGATTCAACACATAACAAGTAGTTAAAATAGCTTCACCCCAAAAATTTAGAGGTGCACTAGACTCAATAAGCATGGCATTTGTTAACTCAATCAAAGTTCTATTTTTTCTCTCCGCTACACCATTAGACTCAGGAGAATAAGGTGGAGTAGTTTCATGAATTATTCCCAATGATCTAACAAAAGAATTAAACTCATTAGACTCATATTCTTGGCCTCTATCACTTCTAATTCTTTTTATTTTTCTACCAAACTGATTTTCAACTTCATGGAGAAAAATTTTAAAATTTTCAAAAGCATCACTTTTATTTTTCATCAAGAAAACATATGTATACTTAGAAAAATCATCAATAAAAGCAATAAAATATCTATTTCTTCCACGAGTTAAAATTCCTCCAAGTTCACAAATATCAGTATGAATTAACTCTAACAATTCAGTTTTTCTCTCAACTTGAAAATGAGGCCTTTTTTTGATTTTGGCTTTACTACAAGCCTCACATTTTTCAAATTTTTTTTTAATCATTGGGATTAATCCTAAACTACTCATGATTCCTACATAACGATTATTAATACGACACAAACGAGCATGCCAAAAATTAGTGGAAGAAAGCATGTAAATAGAATTAGTAACTTTATTCATTTCAACATTCAACTTGAACATCCCATCACAAGCATACCCCTTTCCCACAAAAATACCTTTTTTCACTATTACATATTGATCAGACTCAATAATTTGTTTGAAGCCTACTTTATTAAGAAGAAAACTAGACATCAAATTTTTTCTCATGGAAGGAGTAAAAAGTACATCTTTTAAAGTTAACACCTTTCCTGAGATAAAGCTCAACTCGACATCTCCCTTTCCAAGCACTTGAGTAGTGTGAGAATCACCAAGCATGATGGTTTTGGGCTTCTCAAATGGAATATACACTTTGTACCAATCTTTGTCATAGCAGACATGACGGTTTGCACCAGAATCAGCCCACCATCCATCAACATTTTCAACCATATTTATGTATCTGTTATCACCGCCACAAGTGGCTCTTGGTAACGTTCGCTTTGAGGTGTAGGACCACGTTTCCGAAACTTGCAAAATCGAGCAATATGCCCACTCTTGCCACAGACAAAGCATGGTCCTCCGTTTTGTGCTTGTTGATTTTGTGCTTGGTTGTTACCACCATTATTTTTCTTGGGAGGTCTACCATTATTTTTCTTGAATATTTTCTTCTTAAGCTTCATAGAGGTATTTTTGTTAGCATTAGGAGCAACATTATTTGAAGTAATTAAATTTACTTTGTTTGTGACGGGTTGTAAGTTGCTTTCTTCCGTTTGCAAAAATGCATCTTGGCCCCTTGCCTCTTCTTCCATGCAGATTCGCATAATCAACGTCTCAAGAGAGGTTTCCTTTTGTTTGTGGCGCATAGTTTTTTTGAAATTCCTTCCATAAAGGTGGAAGTTTATCTATTATGCCACAAACAATAAGGTTATCTCTAATTTTTATCTCCTCGGACCTGAGCTCTCCAACGATCATTATAAAATCTTGAGCTTGGTCTACCACTGAATTGTTGTCCACCATTTGGAAACGAAAAAATCTACTAACAAAGATATTTTTCGCTCCAAATTTTCTCGATATCATATTTACTCTGCAATGCTTTCCAAATTTTCTTTGCAGTAGAGTAAGTTCTATCATAATAATCATAAAAATTATCTGATAGACAATTAAGTAAATAATACCGACACTTGTATGAATCTTCCTCGTACTTTTCAATTTTTTCTTGAAGAGAAATAAGTTCTTCATCATTCATTGAAGAGTTGTCTACTTTATTTGGATTCTTCTCAGTTAACACATAAGAAACATTGAGAAGACTTAAGTAGAAAAGTATTTTACCCTTCCATCTCTTAAAATGAGTACCGTTGAACCGAAATGGCTTATTTAGATCTCCCACTTTGACATCCGCGGATTTTTCAATTGTAGCCATGTGAATCTCCTTAAAATAGTTGGTGATAATACAATGAAACTACAATTACAATTGAAAAATGAAATGAAGAAATAAAATATCTTCGGCTGAGGCGCGGATATCTCACTCTCTTTAAGGAGATTCAAGCCCACTGCAGCAATTCTACCGGTCCAGTAGTAATCTTTTTTACTTGTCCCCTCCAGGATACAACAGCCCGATCACGTCGTACAACTCAACAAACTCTGGACAAGATGTTGAGTTCAAAGCTCCACTAAAAAGAAGAACACCTTTCTTCAACTAATAAACTCTCTTTTATTTTCCTCACTTTTGAAGAACTCTCCAAAGTATATATTTTTCTCTACTTCCACAAAATAAAGACGACAAACTATTTATGTTGAAAAATTCATCCTTGAATTGAATTGGATGAAAGAGAGGAATAATGGGGTATTAAGATGATGTAAATATGGAGAATATGGGAGAATTATGAGTAGGAGGTTAGAAAAGAAAATAAGACCACATTCATCCATAACTCATATGAATAATGAGATGATTAAAAACAAAAGTAACGGCCAATTAAAGGCACAAAAAACGTGAGGAAAAGTAGACCACTTCTGCCAACTTTATGACCACAAAGTGTAGGAGTAATGAGGAAATAAGGCACCTTAATATATTAATAAAATAATATTAAAATGCTCCAAATGTCCTTCATATTCTTATAATCATCACGTTTTAGCTACTGAACTGAAAACACCTAAATGAATATTTCAATTGATTCTATTTTACAAGTTCTGAGAGTAGCTCATCCTTACATTTTATGGATAGAGTTACAAAATCTTTACACATTTTAAGATATATATATATGTACACACACAATACAATATATTATAGCTTATTGTATATAGCAGCTAAGAAATTAGTGATTATTTTCAACTTCTAAATAGGAAAGATACAAGAAGTGGTTTGAATAAATTAATAAATATTTCATGTTTTAAAAAATATGTAGCACATGTATATATGTGATAGTAGGATCTATGCTATAATATATGATAAGAAAATTGTTTTTCTGAGCATATCACAAATGAAGTATTCAATTAGAAAGTTCCATTGATAGATACATGAAACTTTGAATACACAATTATCGTATGAGAAATCGACCCAAATCATGGATCATGCGGGCACCCACACTAACCCTCCCCCGGTGGGCGAACCCTTCAGATAACTACCTTAATTTGATACAACATGCGGAATAAATACTTTTATTATAAGAAATTCCCAAAATACGGTCTAGACTCATACAAGAGCTTCTAAGAAGTTTACAATTTGAATAGATAACAGACTCAAACCGGATACGACTTCGTTTAAGGATAGAGAACAACGAAATCTAAGGAGAGACTGCGGGTTGCAATAGCTCACCCAAACGTCTTTGACGAATGCCTCGAAACGGTCGTGAGACTCCGAACATCACTCGAAATAACTCTACACAGAAGGAGTGTAGCAAGAGTAGTATGAGCACAACACTAGGCTCGTAGGTATCATAGGCCGACTAAGACTAGATAACGTATATAAAGGCAACAAGCAAGAAAAACATATAAACCAACAAGTACAAGTCAATATGAATCCATATCCACAGAACAAGTCATCTTTTATGTTATAGCATCTAAACCCAATTGTGCCAAGTCTTAGTATAATCAATCCGAATCGGACATCACGGTAGTATCACAACAATCAACAGAACCAAGATATAATGCAATGCAATAATGTATGTAGGATGAATGCAATGCATATGCGTTTTGTACAACATGTCCGGACGGAGCTTAACTCCACGTCTCGGCGATCATGACCCATGGGGGACCCGCGAAGTCCATGTACCACTCGCTCCGGAATATAACCTCGGATCACGAGCACACTCTCACGATCCCGGCAAAGACCTCGGGCATCGGACACTCCATCGTTCCCGCAAGAAACCTCGGGCAACAAACACTCATCTCTCTTTTACCCTCTCCGCAAAGACCTCGGAGGCTACACTCTCTCACATATCATCATTAGTGCCATAACCATGCATATATCAATGTATCATGGAAATGCATATGAGTATGATGAAATGTAATGTTAAAAACCAATTCAATCCGAAACGGTACCGCACATGGAATACAAGTAATATCGCAATAAGGCTACACAAAAAGCCACGATGGGATCACCATTCTCATCTCCATATCAATCAAGTAAAACACCGCAATATCATAGTCATGATATATCATTAGTCACGGAGATACTCAATGTCTCAAGTGGCAACGAGCACACAAAAAAAATAGATCAAGATAAGTCAACAACACAACGGGATGTGTATCCCCCAAATCATACAACAAGGTCCAACCTAAGAAAATATCTAACCCAACTTGATACCCGCAGTTTATATGCATTCTCCGACAATATCATCTAAACATACGCTTCGCTAATCAAAGTCTCACCATAAGGTAAACCGTAACCTACCTCAATGCCGACCAGGTGTCACGAACTCCCATGCCAAAGCTTTTTCCTTCGAAGTGCTTCCGATCGGACAAGGTCTTTAGTGCTTATTCGTCACACAATATGTGTACGCTACCCAATAATACTTCAACCTATATTAAGACGCCAACAACTATGGTTAAGCTACGGGGAGATTCAAACGTATTCTAACGTTAGTAACTCCTTTCTAGATGTTTAGGCGATGTTTTCTCTTGTATCTAAACCAACCACATACTACCAATACAACATCAATAATTATGTGTTCAATACCAATCCGGACAGCCCACACAATATTCTAAATGTACCCACATTCATAACATGCAATAACGATTCACATACGGCTTCGACATTCTCAAGTTACTTTTATTAGTTTGTAGCCTTAACGTTTGCATGTAACAACTTATAACAGCCCATCCAACATACAATATGATGTATACTCTTAACTTATAATTATTCTTTCCAACTTAATGAAAACACAAGTCCAAAACAGTCCACTACCACAACATGTCCAAAACAGTCTCTAACCGACAACATAACGATGTTCGGAATTTTTGCAAACGTTTACGAACATACTAAGCCAACCACATGCGATTTTTATACATCATTTCATGTCTTCTTTTCATATAATTTTAGTAAGTTATGACCAGCTATCCACACGACAAGTACAACATCAATTCATACGCAACTACGCTATATCGTCATTTTTATAATCCTTAAAACAACTCACAAATGACTTTAGTTTCAACTCCAACCATTAAACACCTTCCTTTCCATCATAAAATTCATGATAATAACAATCAAAATATCAAGTAAAAACAGTTCACTAACTTCTTCACAAAAACAGTCCACACACGGCTACACCATGCTTCAACATCTCTCACATAAAATCATAGATTCAACCATTTTCATACTAACATAACTTCACCTTTAACCTTCCAATTCTTTTCATTCTTTTTACCATGAGATCTATGATAGTAACAACCATATTTATTAAAGAAAATCAGTCCATTAATTCCACCAAAACAGTCCCTACGGCCAACTAACATTCCAACACCAACTTTCATGATTTTATGCATGCGATTCATGTTCGTCAAGTTACAACCATACTTCAACATCAACACATATAACCCCATAACTACCATCATGTTCCAACATCAACACACCTTATTTCATGCATACAACTTATATTCACACATCTACATCACCCTTAATACATGAAAAGAAAGTTAGATCTTACCTTGACAACTTGACTTCTCTACTTGGCTAGAGTTGGTGACTTGAGATGGAAATGGTTCTTGTTGCTCCAAAGACTATCTTCACGTTTTAGGGACCTTCTAAAGGGTTGAAACACCTTGGAAAATAATTTTTGGATCAAGACTCAAAGGGCTCAAAAATCAGCCCTTGGCCGAATGCTCTCTCTCTAGGCTTAAGTTTTCTTTCTTTGTGTTGTGTAGTTGAAATGAATTGTGATGGCTGATTTCTTGGTCATTATTTGGTTCAACTTTGATGCCTACAAGTTGGTCACATGCTCCACTTATGGCATGATTCATTCCATTAACTTTACACTTTAAATTTCCTAATTTGTTTTCTACAACTTTTGGCCAACCTCACCTTCTTGTTTCTCCTTTCTTCTTTCTTTTCAATTGTTTACAAGACAATTGTATGTGTGTTGAATGATTCATACACCACCCTTTGTCCATTGTAATTATGCCAAGATGAATGAGCAATATTTAATGTGAAATGATCCCTCCACCATGTTATGTCCTCCTAAAACAATGTATACTTTCATAAAGTAGTAGATGCTTAAATATTCAAATGCATGCCTCACATGGATGCCTTATTTTCAGTCACTTGGCTGAATTCCATACTCCTTTCTTTCAATTTGGTTGTCCACAATATAATGTAAGTGTAGTGGATGAATCACATTTAAATGTATATTTGTATGTCTCCCATAGTAGTCTTATTTAAGATGACTTTGAGTCATCTTTTGGACATGTCATGTTAATGTTCATATTGGCTCATTGTTGCCACTAATTTTAACTTAACACCACGATTAAGTAGTTCCTAATTTCCATTAATGCTTCTATACCAAACAAAATTTGTAGATAAATTGTGACTTCAAACGAAATCGGAAGTTAAAGTCTCTACTTTGTATCTTGAGATAGTCTTAATACTCAGCCCGACTTGAATCATCCATATCTCCTTACCCCGATATCATTTTGACGAGCTGTTTGTTGCGTTGCAAACTAGACTCGATGAACTTAATTTTAGGCTTTTGAAACACCTTAAAACTCCTCATATACTAGGAGATATGCCTCCTACAATATAGGCTAAAATCGGGTCCGAGATTTTTCTGAAATTGTTCCGATTCATTTCGTTTAACTTCTAATCCTCTTCCAACCTCATGTAACCTCTTATACATACATATACACAGTCATTTACATCCATAACAATTCATATACATGTCTCGAAGGGTCCGTAGAATCACAATAACCATAAGTAGAACTCACAAAGCTTCGACGAAACTCCAATCGAAAAAGTATATTCCTATCTTTTGTCCATCTTCTATATCATTACTAATAATCTCAAATACTTTAAAAGGTCACTCACATTACCTCATATACATACTCATAACGCGATTTCAAATCCTTTAGGTTACCAGGTCACCTCGAGATACTTAAGACAACCATATTTATAACGATATTCTTACTAACTCGATTAACTTTCCTTGAACCTTCTTAACTCATTCTTTCTTGTTTTAATACAAGTAGCAAGGATTATTATGGAGTGTGACATTCTCCCCTCCTTTAGAACATTCGTCCTCGCATGTCAAATGAGGACTAAAACTCGTCAATTAAATAACCGAATCACCCGTTATCGCAGACTATAGACGCAAGATTTGACCACGAAAAGGGTGTTTTAGGAATATTATGCCTAAAAGTGCTAAACGACCAAATGGGTCGTTACATAGATACCAATTAAACAATCGCTCGTCCTCGAGCGACAGAGAGAATGAACGCCGACGGTAACTAAAGAATCTTTAATAGGACAATGCGGGAAACCTCTACGGAATGCATCATAAACATTTCTCTCTCGCCTTACTAGCCGAACTCCCCTCTAACTTAGATAAAAGACCTAATTTTCATATTTCCAAATTCAAATTTTCCCCCATCCTCGGTTTTCGAATATAAGCACTTCGCTTTTGTCGAAATGTTCTAATCTATATAACCAAACCTATGAATGTTATCGATAGGCCCCACAATTTTCCTTAGAACCACACCAACCTTAGAATAAGATGCAAACCTTGCCCACTCGAATCGGTAAAGTATTCTCGATTTCACTAACCCTTCTTTCACCATTCTTAAATTTTCTTCGTACCACGACTTCTTAGGAATACATGAAGACCAACCCGAAACCACAACATACTCTTGCCAGAAAGACTCCTTGCTTTAGCGGAGCAACCTTAAGCGATCCCAACAAACCGATCCACTCATAACCGACCTTGCTAATTCTAAGTCTTACTTACACCTCCAAATCACAATGCGGGAAGCATACCACCGAATACCCGCAGCCAAGTTCGTAGGACACCATCCGATCACCCTATAACCTCTTGCGACCATAGTACCTTAAATCACTACCAAGTACTAACGTAACCCATTAATTTAATCATACTTTAACTCAACGGAATCCACAAACCCACTTTTCATGGATAAACCCCAATTTCTACTTTAGAAATTCGGATTAAAGTTTAAACTAAGGAATTGAATCAAGGGGAAATACCTATATTATGGTTTAGACCTTACTCCATTGAAGGAACTTGGAGAACGCCTTTGAATTCTCCTAAGTCCAAGCTTTCAATATTATGAGAAACCCCAAAGCAACATTAATAACAAAAATGCCCAGCTGTTCTGCCTCGTTTCTCGTGCCAACTGATCCCAAAACTCGCTTTTGATGCTTCCAACGGATACCTTGTGAAATTTCACTCAAGTTAGGCTTTTGAATCACTCAATTTGACCTTATAATGAATGAGATATGGTGGTTTAAAGTTTTTGGAAAGACTGCAGATTTTTTATACGAATTTCAGTAGCAATTTCGCAACTTTTAAGCAAAATTACACCAGAAAAATTAGCGTTGAATTCCTTTAGTAAAATTGTCATATCTCCCTCATACGATGGCGAAACGCGAGGAGACTTGTTGCTACAGCTCCGAAATTACGATACGGATCTAACGGTTCAATCGAAACACAAAACAAAGGTTGTTTGCTCATTATGGTACCCTTTTGCTCAAAACGACGTCGGAACAAAAAAACAAACATCATACAACCCGAATACGTCCGAACTCTCAAAACATCCAAAGTTTGTGGACATTTTGATCCGTTTTTATCAGGTGAACTCAAATCTCAAAACATAAACGGGATCATTTTGATCCAATGATCAAATGAACTCAAATCTCGACTTAACCGGTTCTCAACCAATGACTCAAATCAACCAACGACCAAAACTCAACTAAGTCATAAATCACATTCTAGACTTAAAAGAACTATCAGAATTCAATTTCGGCCACGTTTACTCAAAAGTCAACTTTCGCTCCACTTAGAACTTCAAAATTTCAAAACTTATATTTTCTTCTCTGATTCTCATCCGATCTCCTCGGGAATGACACCACCAATCCCCATAAGCCATAAACATCAATATTAACAATAAATTTTGAATCCGAGTCTTATTTCGTTCCGTGACCATCTTTTCATCATAAAGAGGCATATTTAATGCTAAAACCATTTTAATTATCAAAAGCTAACCAAACGAACTCTAAAATTAGCTCCATCAATTTCTACAGGTCATAAATAATATTTCAAATCTAACAGAATCTTCAAATCGCCAATCAGAACACGTTTCCCCAACATAAATAATTTATTCAAATAATTGAATTCCAAAATTTTCATAATGAAACCTTCTCTCAAAGTGGATCAAATGATATCTGTTGACTTCAATTTTTGCAAGCAGGTCAAAATAAATACTATGGAGCTTCTAGAATGGACGATACGTCAAAAAGATAATCGATTTTCAAACGACCGCTCGCTGCTCAAACCTGTTAATATTCTCATATTCTTTCGTCGAAGTACCCTTGCCAAAAATACTTAATGGAAATAATTTCCCTTTCTCCTTAGTTCATAAGTTCACTAACGTGATCACCGATCTCTAAAAGTCTTTCACCATTAGTACTAGTCACACCATCATCATTCTGTTACCGTAAATAATTTCATTGACCCATGCCTTATTCAATAGTCCTCAAAAAGGTGCTCACGTATGAATAACCAACCCCTTACTTAACTATACCGAACCATACACATCTAACTAACCGTGTATATTTTTTTTTCTTTTTTCGCTATCCTTTGGTCAACCCTAAGTCATTGTATTCAAAATCAAAGAAATCCTCAAGATTTAACCTTTGCACAACTTTCCGATAATTCTCATTCGAAAACTTAGATGCAGCGACCCGATAATCCTTCAACTATACCTCCATCCTTGTCCAACGCAAGAGTTGTTTCTAATTGTCGATCTACTTACCTGCTCCCATTAGCCTATGACGAGTTCTAGCGGACCATCGCATATACAACTTTAACACCTCCCCTAATACCACCCATTATGAAAATGCCCACGAATCAACACTCTTGGTTTCAACAATCCCTCTATCATAACTAACCTCAAAGATGCCAAGCGAACCCACGAACACACTTTACAAGTGAATGAACACTACCGTCTATTCCACTAGACTTCACTTATCACAAGTAATATCGCAACCCGATTTCGATCGAAAACCATTCCGAAAGAATTTAAGGATGAGTTCCCATCATCATAGCCTATACAATATGTGAGAAGGTAAAACAGAGAAGTTCGTATACCAATTGGGATCAAAAATACCTAAGAATACCTAATTTGAATGAAGTAGCACGAAATAATGAAAGAATGAATCAAGTTTCCTAGATGTCCCATAGCCTCCCAATTATAAGTGTGGCGCGCAACACACCCATAAGTAGGACTCTACTAGACATTGCTCTTGTACTTATAGACCAAGGGTAACCTAAGTGTGGCTCGATACCAACTTGTCACGACCCAAATCATGGATCGTACGGCGGGCACCCACACTAACCCTCCCCGGTGGGCGAACCCTTCGTATAACTACCTTAATTTGATACAACATGCGGAATAAATACTTTTATTATAAGAAATTCCCAAAATGCGGTCTAGACTCATACAAGAGCTTCTAAGAAGTTTACAATTTGAATAGATACGACTCAAAACCGGATACGACACGTTTAAGGATAGAGAACAACGAAATCTAAGGAGAGACTGCGGGTTGCAATAGCTCACCCAAACGTCTTTGACGAATGCCTCGAAACGGTCGTGAGACTCCGAACATCACACGAAATAACTCTACACTCCCAGAAGGAGTGTAGCAAGAGTAGTATGAGCACAACACTAGGCTCGTAGGTATCATAGGCCGACTAAGACTAGATAACGTATATAAAGGCAACAAGCAAGAAAAACATATAAACCAACAAGTACAAGTCAATATGAATCCATATCCGAGAACAAGTCATCTTTTATGTTATAGCATCTAAACCCAATTGTGCCAAGTCTTAGTATAATCAATCCGAATCGGTACATCACGGTAGTATCACAACAATCAACGGGGAACCAAGATATAATGCAATGCAATAATGTATGTAGGATGAATGCAATGCATATGCGATTTTGTACAACATGTCCGGACGGAGCTTAACTCCACGTCTCGGCGATCATGACCCATGGGGGACCCGCGAAGTCCATGTACCACTCGCTCGGAATATAACCTCGGATCACGAGCACACTCTCACGATCCCGGCAAAGACCTCGGGCGTCGGACACTCCATCGTTCCCGGCAAGAAACCTCGGGCAACAAACACTATCTCTCTTTTACCTCTCCGCAAAGACCTCGGAGGCTACACTCTCTCACATATCATCATTAGTGCCATAACCATGCATATATCAATGTATCATGGAAATGCATATGAGTATGATGAAATGTAATGTTAAAAACCAATTCAATCCGAAACGGTACCGCACATGGAATACAAGTAATATCGCAATAAGGCTACACAAAAAGCCACGATGGGATCACCATTCTCATCTCCATATCAATCAAGTAAAACACCGCAATATCATAGTCATGATATATCATTAGTCACAGATACTCAATGTCTCAAGTGGCAACGAGCACACAAAAAAAAAATAGATCAAGATAAGTCAACAACACAACGGGATGTGTATCCCCCAAATCATACAACAAGGTCCAACCTAAGAAAATATCTAACCCAACTTGATACCCGCAGGTTTATATGCATTCTCCGACAATATCATCTAAACATACGCTTCGCTAATCAAAGTCTCACCATAAGGTAAACCGTAACCTACCTCAATGCCGACCAGGTGTCACGAACTCCCATGCCAAAGCTTTTTCCTTAAAGTGCTTCCGATCGGACAAGGTCTTTAGTGCTTATTCGTCACACAATATGTGTACGCTACCCAATAATACTTCAACCTATATTAAGACGCCAACAACTATGGTTAAGCTACGGGGAGATTCAAACGTATTCTAACGTTAGTAACTCCTTTCTAGATGTTTAGGCGATGTTTTCTCTTGTATCTAAACCAACCACATACTACCAATACAACATCAATAATTATGTGTTCAATACCAATCCGGACAGCCCACACAATATTCTAAACAGCCCACATTCATAACATGCAATAACGATTCACATACGGCTTCGACATTCTCAAGTTACTTTTATTAGTTTGTAGCCTTAACGTTTGCATGTAACAACTTATAACAGCCCATCCAACATACAATATGATGTATACTCTTAACTTATAATTATTCTTTCCAACTTAATGAAAACACAAGTCCAAAACAGTCCACTACCACAACATGTCCAAAACAGGTCTCTAACCGACAACATAACGATGTTCGGAATTTTTGCAAACGTTTACGAACATACTAAGCCAACCACATGCGATTTTTATACATCATTTCATGTCTTCTTTTCATATAATTTTAGTAAGTTATGACCAGCTATCCACACGACAAGTACAACATCAATTCATACGCAACTACGCTATATCGTCATTTTTATAATCCTTAAAACAACTCACAAATGACTTTAGTTTCAACTCCAACCATTAAACACCTTCCTTTCCATCATAAAATTCATGATAATAACAATCAAAATATCAAGTAAAAACAGTTCACTAACTTCTTCACAAAACAGTCCACACACGGCTACACCATGCTTCAACATCTCTCACATAAAATCATAGATTCAACCATTTTCATACTAACATAACTTCACCTTTAACCTTCCAATTCTTTTCATTCTTTTTACCATGAGATCTATGATAGTAACAACCATATTTATTAAAGAAAATCAGTCCATTAATTCCACCAAAACAGTCCCTACGGCCAACTAACATTCCAACACCAACTTTCATGATTTTATGCATGCGATTCATGTTCGTCAAGTTACAACCATACTTCAACATCAACACATATAACCCCATAACTACCATCATGTTCCAACATCAACACACCTTATTTCATGCATACAACTTATATTCACACATCTACATCACCCTTAATACATGAAAAGAAAGTTAGATCTTACCTTGACAACTTGACTTCTCTACTTGGCTAGAGTTGGTGACTTGAGATGGAAATGGTTCTTGTTGCTCCAAAGACTATCTTCACGTTTTAGGGACCTTCTAAAGGGTTGAAACACCTTGGAAAATAATTTTTGGATCAAGACTCAAAGGGCTCAAAAATCAGCCCCTTGGCCGAATGCTCTCTCTCTCTAGGCTTAAGTTTTCTTTCTTTGTGTTGTGTAGTTGAAATGAATTGTGATGGCTGATTTCTTGGTCATTATTTGGTTCAACTTTGATGCCTACAAGTTGGTCACATGCTCCACTTATGGCATGATTCATTCCATTAACTTTACACTTTAAATTTCTAATTTGTTTTCTACAACTTTAGGCCAACCTCACCTTCTTGTTTCTCCTTTCTTCTTTCTTTTCAATTGTTTACAAGACAATCTTATGTGTGTTGAATGATTCATGCACCACCCTTTGTCTATTGTAATCATGCCAAGATGGATGAGCAATATTTAATGTGAAATGATCCCTCCACCATGTTATGTCCTCCTAAAACAATGTATACTTTCATAAAGTAGTAGATGCTTAAATATTCAAATGCATGCCTCACATGGATGCCTTATTTTCAGTCACTTGGCTGAATTCCATACTCCTTTCTTTCAATTTGGTTGTCCACAATATAATGTAAGTGTAGTGGATGAATCACATTTAAATGTATATTTGTATGTCTCCCATAGTAGTCTTATTTAAGATGACTTTGAGTCATCTTTTGGACATGTCATGTTAATGTTCATATTGGCTCATTGTTGCCACTAATTTTAACTTAACACCACGATTAAGTAGTTCCTAATTTCCATTAATGCTTCTATACCAAACAAAATTTGTAGATAAATTGTGACTTCAAACGAAATCGGAAGTTAAAGTCTCTACTTTGTATCTTGAGATAGTCTTAATACTCAGCCCGACTTGAATCATCCATATCTCCTTACCCGGATATCATTTTGACGAGCTGTTTGTTGCGTTGCAAACTAGACTCGATGAACTTAATTTTAGGCTTTTGAAACACCTTAAAACTCCTCATATACTAGGAGATATGCCTCCTACAATATAGGCTAAAATCGGGTCCGAGATTTTACCGAAATTGTTCCGATTCATTTCGTTTAACTTCTAATCCTCTTCCAACCTCATGTAACCTCTTATACATACATATACACAGTCATTTACATCCATAACAATTCATATACATGTCTCGAAGGGTCCGTAGAATCACAATAACCATAAGTAGAACTCACAAAGCTTCGACGAAACTCCAATCGAAAAAGTATATTCCTATCTTTTGTCCATCTTCTATATCATTACTAATAATCTCAAATACTTTAAAAGGTCACTCACATTACCTCATATACATACTCATAACGCGATTTCAAATCCTTTAGGTTACCAGGTCACCTCGAGATACTTAAGACAACCATATTTATAACGATATTCTTACTAACTCGATTAACTTTCCTTGAACCTTCTTAACTCATTCTTTCTTGTTTTAATACAAGTAGCAAGGATTATTATGGAGTGTGACATTCTCCCCTCCTTTAGAACATTCGTCCTCGCATGTCAAATGAGGACTAAAACTCGTCAATTAAATAACCGAATCACCCGTTATCGCGGAACTATAGACGACAAGATTTGACCACGAAAAGGGTGTTTTAGGAATATTATGCCTAAAAGTGCTAAACGACCAAATGGGTCGTTACACTAAAAAGGTATAATATATCTCTTTAGCGGTATTTCTTCAAATTTCTTCGGTCAAATGTTATGATATTCATTTATTTCAATTTGTTGAACCTTTTTCCCCCATTATTGCACATTCTTGGCATATATTAGACTAAGACAGTATAATTTTGATTGACAAAAGATATTTTAATTATTTTTACTGTTATTAAGCAAAATTACAACTAATTCTAAAATTAAAGGACTCTCTCAAACATTGTCTAATCTAGAACATTATAACATGTGGTGTAGTTCAATCTAATTATTTTTCAATATTTTTACTTTAATTTGATTAGATTTCATCTATCCAATATTCTGATGATGAAAGGTCCAATTTGTCGATTAGATCTATCTCTAACATGCTTGAATTAGTTGCAGTGGCATCAATTTAGATAAAGGTTAATTTTTTATGTAAACTTGCATATGACGAGATTAGATAGCAATTCTCACAAGTACTGAGTGATTTATTGAGATTTTGGGTTATTTTGGGTTAATGTTGAGAGGTAAGGTATTAGATAATACTGTCATTTAGTTTATGAAGATTTACTTTCTAAAGATAAACTAGGCAGTCAACAAATTTGGTTAAAAAATTTGTTTGCTTTAAAGCATTTAAAGTGTTTGTTTTCTTTAAAGCATTTAAAGTGTATAAATAGAGAGTTTGAAAAGTGGTATGGAGAGTAAAGCTCATGTTTTGAATATTTTTGGAAGAAATATTCAGCTCTATCAAAATTAGTAACTTTTAATAGATCATATATATCAAGTTCGTTTTATTCAGATCATATTAGTACCGTTTTGTTCAGATCATATTAATCCTCTTATTTGAATGAATTGACAATAAACATAAGGTACCATCACAAAATGCAAAAGGATATGACGTCATTAATATTTTTTGAATGAATATTGCAAGGAAAATATTTGAGTTTTCTTTTACATTCAAATTTGAATAAAATGTTACGTTAAGAAACTCGAGATAAGTCCGCCTTTGTTAATGAGAGGTAGGTATAAAGTATTTATTAGATAGAAGCACTAGCTTTTTATGGTGATTGATGGGATACTAGCATTATTTATAGTTGAATGTTGTTGTTAAATTAGTATTTGATGGTAAAGTTTTATACGCACTCGGTGTTTATACTAAGTCATATTAATTTACTATGACTAAGTTATAAATTAAGGAGAAAATGTGTAGTAATTAACTAATGTTTAATGGTAAAAATGTGTATGAAGAATTGAAGATATGTGTCAGGTATTTATTAGTTTCGTGTAAACATAAATTTTTACCATATTTGGTTTCATAACTTTTTGTTTTGGAATACTACTTAGGAAGCAAAGACAATTAGATTTAATAGGCTTAAACAAAAAAGATAATAATTAGACTAATTTCCTTCAATATCAACTGCGCATTGCGCAGGTACGTATCTTAGTCGAGGAAAATAGTACTACAGACAGAATAATACTAGTATGAGGAAAACGTATGTACACACAAAAAGAAATTGATGTACTGAGTACTAATTTAACATTTAAAATAAGAACCCCTCCCCAACCAATAAGAAAACAAGGACCATATATGTGGTTTAATACCAGTACAAACTGACGTCTAATCTTATTTTGTTTAATTCATGGTTGTGATAATCTATCTATACTTTATAATAATAATATATAATAAAATACATAATATATAGAATACATATCATATATAATACTCCATATAATAGGAGAAGCAAAACAACCTATTTTTTTTACCAGAAATATTCTAAAACTTCGAATGAAACAACTCAAACATTTATATTAATAAATTAAGTTTTTAGAACTACATCACAGTAATGTATTGCAAATAAATGGCTAGCATCTTATTAACTAGAATTAATCCTTACTTTTATAAATATCAATATTGCTATGTGAAATTAAACGCTTCAAAAAGCGTGAAATGTTACTTGTAACTTGTTTTCTCTACTTTCCTTATAAAAGTCAAGGGCGGACACACGGACACACGTATATCCAAGGGGTGTCATTCGACACCGCTTGGTCGGTAATTTTTTTTACTTATATATAGGTATATGCAGAACCAATCAGGGTATAAATAAAATTAAATGAAATGGCAGTACTCGACATAAGGTCTTCGTTAGCTCATTGGTGCATCGCTCACATTTATCCACTGCGGTCATGGCATCGAACCTGGAAACCGAGCTTTTTTAATCTAATCCTTTTTTAGTGTCATTAAATTACCGATGCCAACAAAGTTTTTGAACTGTTGACTCCTTTAAGTTTTTTTTTCTTTTTCTATAAGTTGCA
>NC_081346.1:71875739-71952271 GCF_029784015.1 Lycium ferocissimum | reverse complement strand
TCCATTTGACACCCGGGGATTTTTCAATTGAAATGTGAATCTCCTTAAAAATTGTTGGTGATAATACAATAAAACTACAATTACAATTGAAAAATAAAATGAAGAAATAAAAATATCTTCGGGTGAGGGCGCGGATATCTCGCGCTCTCTTCAGTAAGATTCAAGCCAACTGAAGAACGTCTCATGGGTCACGCAAGAATCTTTTCACTTATCCTCCAAGATACAACGACCCGATTTCACGTTTTACAACTTAACAAACTCTCGACAAGATTCGATTCAAAAAGCTCCACCAAAAAAAGAAAAACACCTTCCTTCAACTAATAAACTCTCTTTTATTTTCCTTACTTTTTAAGAACTCTCCAAAGTATATATTTTTTTCTACGTCACAAAATAAAGACGACAAACTATTTATAGTTGAAAAATTCATCCTTGAATTGAATTGGATGAAAGAGTGGAATAATAGGGTATTAAGATGATGTAAATATGGAGAATATGGGAGAATTATGAGTAGAAGGTTAGAAAAGAAAATAAGAGTACATTCATCCATAACTCATATGAATAATGAGATGATTAAAAACAAAAGTAATGGCCAATTAAAGGCACAAAAAACGTGAGGAAAAGTAGACCACTTCTGCCAACTTTATGGCCACAAAGTGTAGGAGTAATTAGGAAATAAGGCACCTTAATATATTAATAAACTAATATTAAAATGCTCCAAATGTCCTTCATATTCTTATAATCATCACGTTTTAGCTACTTAACTGAAAACACCTAAATGAATATTTCAAGTGATTCTGTTTTATAAGTTCTGAGAGTAGCTCATCCTTACATGTTATGGATAGAGTTACAAAATCTTTACACATTTTAAGATATATATATATATATATACTAGACGGTCTATGCCCGTGCTGCGCACGGGCCCAACACTTTAGATTATAGTGCATTTATGTGTATGTAATTGTGTTTGGATACTGTTTATATATATACACACTATGTTCAAAACACGATTAATATAACATTGTAGTTTGTGCTCCGTATTTAAAACTTTATTATATTAGTGTTTGCTACGAATACAAAATCGGCAAATTTATTAATATTTTTTAAAAAGAAGACTTGTTTAAAAGGAAACTATTTTCCTTTCATTGAGATAAAATAATAGCAATATTTAAGACTAAAAAATGATACTTTCAATTTTAATTCGATTAATTTAAATGTGTAAAATACTTATTATTTTTTATCAAATTTTGATTTGGATAATTATAATTCAAATTATTAAATTAATTTTATGTGGCAATGAATCCATCATTCTTGACTTAATGAGATACTTTGAAAATTACATGAATATTGTTTGATTTTTTAATTTGGGATGCACTTTTTTTTTTTTGGGACATTATTAGTTTGCACTATTTTTATATATATATATATATATATATATATATATATATATATATATATATATATACTATGTTCAAAAACACGATTAATATAATGTTATAGTTTGTGCTCGTATCTAAAACTTTATTATATTAGTGTTGACATTATTTATTCTTTTAATATGAGGTTAACTTTTTTATTTTTTTTTATTTTTATATTGCTTGATTTTGTTAATATGAGGTTCACTTTTTTTTCCGTGAGTTTAGAGATGGTGGGTTCCATTTTTTTTTTTTTTTTTTTTTTTATATTGCTTGGTGTTGTTTAGTATGGGCCCACCCTTTATAGGATGCACTTTTTTTTTTGTTGACATTATTAGTTTGTACTATTTTTATGCATATTATATATATATATATATATATATATATATATATATATATATATATACATACACTATGCTCAAAACACGATTAATATAATATTGTAGTTTGCGCTTCGTATCTAAAACTTTATTATATTAGTGTTTGCTACGAATACAAAGTCTGCACTTTTCTTTTTTGACATTATTTGTTTTTTTAATATGGATTCACTTTTTTATATTGCTTGGTGGTGTTTAGTATGGGGTCCACCCCTTTTTTTTAAGGGGCTACGGACGACGAACGGGGTCCACTTTTTTTTTCCCGTGAGTTAGAGAGATGGTGGGTTCCGTTTTTTTTTTCTTTTTTTATTTTTTTATTTTTTATATTGCTTGGTGTTGTTTAGTATGGAGCCCACCCTTTATAGGGTGCTTTTTTTTTTGACATTATTAGTTTGCACTATTTTTATACATATAATATATATATATACTATCCTCAAAACACGATTAAATATAATATTATAGTTTGCTTCGTATTTAAAACTTTATTATATTAGTATTTGCTCAAACACTAATATAATAAAGTTTTAGATACGGAGCACAAATAACAATGTTATATTAATCGTGTTTTTGATATATATATATATATATATATATATATATATATATATATATATATATATATATATTATATGCATAAAAATAGTGCAAACTAATAATGTCCAAAAGGGTGGGCCCCATACTAAACAACACCAAGCAATATAAAAAAAAACTGAATCCCACACACACACACACACACATATATATATATATATATATATATATATATATATATTAATATAAAATGACCGTTTGATTTTCTAAGCATTTTTGTATTTTAAGTATGTTGCTGCACAATAATTTCATTTGCTCCCTCTAATGGGTTGATACTCATGTGGCAATGAATCCATCATTATTGATTTAATTGTTTGATTTTTTTTTTTGTTTGTTTTTTTAATATGGAATTCACTTTTTTTTTTTTTTTTTGATATTGCTTGATTTTATTAATATGGGATCCACTTTTTTTTTTCTTGTGAGTTTGGATGTGGTGGGTTCCACTTGTTTTTCTTCTTTTTTTTTTTTTTAAATTACTGGTTGATGTTTAATATGGGACCCACAAATTACTGGTTGGTGTTTAATATGGGACCCATAATTTTTTTTAAAATATTAGTAGTTGTTTAAAATATGTGGGCCATAATTTTTTTTTTAAGTATTAGTAGTTGTTTTTAAATATTAGCACTTATTTAAAATATGTGGGCCCATATATTTTAAAAAAAAAAAATATTAATAGTTGTTTAAAATATGTGGGCCCACAATTTTTTTTGGGCCCACAAACGGACGACGAATATTATATGCATAAAAATATTGCAAACTAATAATGTCCAAAAGGGTGGGCCCCATACTAAACAACACCAAGCAATATAAAAAAAATCGAATCCATATATATATATATATATATATATATATATATATATATATATATATATATATATATATATATATATATATATAAAATGACCGTTTGATTTTCTAAGCATTTTTGTATTTTAAGTATGTCATTGTCATAATAATTTCATTTGCTCCCTCTATGGTTGACACTACGTAGCTAATGAATCCATCATTATCGATTTAATTGTTTGATTTTTTTAAACTTTTTTTTTTAACATTGTTTGTTGATTTAATTGTTTGATTTTTTTTTTGTTTGTTTTTTTATTATGGGATTCACTTTTTTTTTTTTTTGATATTGCTTGATTTTGTTAATATGGGATCCACTTTTTTTTTTTTTCTTGTGAGTTTGGATATGGTGGGTTCCACTTGTTTTTCTTTTTTTTTTTTTTTTTAAAGTTGATGTTTAATATGGGACCCACAAATTACCTGGTTGGTGTTTAATATGTGGACCCACAATTTTTTTTAAATATTGTGTAGTTGTTTAAAATATATGGGCCACAATTTTTTTTTTTTAAAATATTAGTAGTTGTTTTTAAATATTAGCACTTATTTAAAAATATGGGCCTATATATTTTTTAAAAAAATATTAATAGTTGTTAAAATATGTGGGCCCACAATTTTTTTTGACCACGGACGACTAAAAAGTTGCCCACACCCACCTTTCTATATAGTAGTAATATGTACACACACAATACAATATATTATAGCTTATTGTATATAGCAGCTAAGAAATTAGTGATTATTTTCAACTTCTAAATAGGAAAGATACAAGAAGTGGTTTGAATAAATTAATAAATATTTCATGTTTTAAAAATATGTAGCAAATGTATATATGTGATAGTAGGATCTATGCTATAATATATGATAAGAAAATTGTTTTTCTGAGCATATCACAAATGAAGTATTCAATTAGAAAGTTCCATTGATAGATACATGAAACTTTGAATATACAATTATCGTATGAGAAATTCAGCTTTCATTTTTGAGAGGTGATATTAATGTATGATGCCGAAAATTGCGCTATTGACAGTAAAATGTGTGTGAATCCAAAAGTTTTAATAACGGAAAAGACTAAAAAGGTATAATATATCTCTTTAGCGGTATTTCTTCAAATTTCTTCTGTCAAATGTTATGATATTCAGAATAATTATTTGTATAGATAACTACACATTTGCTAATAGGAGAAAGTAAGAAGAGATCCTACTCCTTAATTTCAGCAAGGCAAGACAAAAATCATGATAATTTTGATCTCAAAAAATTGTTTATCTCTATGTTCATTTATTTCAATTTGTTGAACCTTTTTCCCCCATTATTGCACATTCTTGGCATATATTAGACTAAGACAGTATAATTTTGATTGACAAAAGATATTTTAATTATTTTTACAGTTATTAAGCAAAATTACAACTAATTCTAAAATTAAAGGACTCTCTCCAACATTGTCTAATCTAGAACATTATAACATGTGGGGTAGTTCAATCTAATTATTTTTCAATATTTTTACTTTAATTTGATTAGATTTCATCTATCCAATATTCTGATGATGAAAGGTCTAATTTGTCGATTAGATCTATCTCTAACATGCTTGAATTAGTTGCAGTGGCATCAATTTAGATAAAGGTTAATTTTTTATGTAAGCTTGCATATGATGAGATTAGATAGCAATTCTCATAAGTACTGAGTGATTTATTGAGATTTTGGGTTCTTTTGGGTTAATGTTGAGAGGTAAGGTATTAGATAATACTGTCATTTAGTTTATAAAGATTTACTTTCTAAAGATAAACTAGGCAGTCAACAAATTTGGTTAAAAAATTTGTTTACTTTAAAGCATTTAAAGTGTATAAATAGAGAGTTTGAAAAGTGGTAAGGAGAGTAAAGCTCATGTTTTGAATATTTTTGGAAGAAATATTCAGCTCTATCAAAATTAGTAACTTTTAATAGATCATATATATCAAGTTCGTTTTATTCAGATCATATTAGTACCGTTTTGTTCAGATCATATTAATACTCTTATTTGAATGAATTGACAATAAACATAAGGTACCATCACAAAATGCAAAAGGATATGACGTCATTAATATTTTTTGAATGAATATTGCAAGGAAAATATTTGAGTTTTCTTTTACATTCAAATTTGAATAAAATGTTACATTAAGAAACTTGAGATAAGTCCGCCTTTGTAAATGGGAGGTAGGTATAAAGTATTTATTAGATAGAAGCACTAGCTTTTTATGGTGATTGAAGGGATACTAGCACTATTTATAGTTGAATGTTGTTGTTAAATTAGTATTTGATGGTAAAGTTTTATACGCACTCGGTGTTTATACTAAGTCATATTAATTTACTATGACTAAGTTATAAATTAAGGAGAAAATGTGTAGTAATTAACTAATGTTTAATGGTAAAAATGTGTATGTAGAATTGAAGATATGTGTCAGGTATTTATTAGTTTCGTGTAAACATAAATTTTTACCATATTTGGTTTCATAACTTTTTGTTTTGGAATACTACTTAGGAAGCAAAATTATGATTAGAATTTTATTAAAACAATTAGATTTAATAGGCTTAAACAAAAAAGATAATAATTAGACTAATTACCTTTAATATTAACTGCGCATTGCGCGGGTACGTATACTAGTTGAGGAAAATAGTACTAACAGACAGAATAATACTAGTATGAGGAAAACGTATGTACACACAAAAAGAAATTGATGTACTGAGTATTAATTTAACATTTAAAATAAGAACCCCCTCCCCAACCAATAAGAAAACAAGGACCAAATGTGTGGTTTAATACCAGTACAAACTGACATCTAATCTTATTTTGTTTAATTCATGGTTGTGATAATCTATCTATACTTTATAATAATAATAATGTTTAATTCATGGTTGTGATAATCTATCTATACTTTATAATAATAATAATAATAATAATATATAATAATAGGAGAAGCAAAACAACCTATTTTTTTACCAGAAATATTCTAAAACTTTGAATGAAACAACTCAAATATTTATATTAATAAATTAAGTTTTTAGAACAACATCACAGTAATGTATTTCAAATAAATGGCTAACATCTTATTAACTAGAATCAATCCTTACTTTTATAAATATCAATATTGCTATGTGAAATTAAACGCTTCAAAAAACGTGAAATGTTACTTGTAACTTGTTTTCTCTACTTTCCTTATAAAAGTCAAGGGCAGACACACGGACACACGTATATCCAAGGGGTGTCATTCGACACCGCTTGGTCGGTAATTTTTTTTACTTATATATAGGTATATGCAGAACCAATCGTGGTATAAATAAAATTAAATGAAATGGCAGTACTCGACATAAGGTCTTCGTTAGCTCATTGGTGCATCGCTCACATTTATCCACTGCGGTCGTGGCATCGAACCTGGAAACCAAGCTTTTTTAATCTAATCCTTTTTTAGTGTCATTAAATTACCGATGCCAACAAAGTTTTTGAACTGTTGACTCCTTTAAGTGTTTTTTTTTCTATAAGTTGCATTTTTTAGGAGATCATACATACTACGTGTTACTCTTTCGGTTTTAAGTTGTCTTAATTTTTTTTTCATTCTTCTTCTTTCTAGTTGAAATTTCAAAAAAAAAAAAAAAACTGGCCTTTTTAACCGCTGTTTGGTGTCTAATATAGGGAAAAAAATATTTATTAATTTTTCTAATTAGTGAATCCATTATCGTCTATCGTACATTTTAAAAAAATGATAATTCATTGAGAAGAGTTGTAGTAGTGTACTTGAATTTTTTTCCTGAAATATAATATCATCATAGTGATTTATTCATTTGTTCACTTCTTTAAATTTCGACACTACTTACAAAAAATCCTGCATACACCACTGATAAAAGTCATTTTCCTTATTTTCAAAAAACTTAATTTTTCAAAAAATTGGAAAATATTTTCTAACAGAAAATGAGTCTTTAAATTGATGTAGGAAAAAACAAGGAAAATAAACTAAGGGATTACCTCATTAATTGTGGAATAAGTAGGATGAGATAAAATTAGAACATAGATGAAGCCAATGAGGAAATCGGCACCCATCTTGGTCGGAGAATTAGATCGGACGGTGGCGGGTGAAGATGAAGAAATTTGGACGGCTAAGATCAAGTGAAGTAAGCTTAATGGATGTTGTTTTTGGCTTTGATAGTTGTACTTCGAAGATTTAGTAGCGTGGATCCAATACTTACCCAATGTAATATTTAGTGTAAGGATATTTTATTGCAGTAGTAAACCCTGTATTTTCACTATTTATTTATTTATGCCAGCCATTTTTCTTTCTCATTTTTTAATCTAATAAGTCATGTTGAATTTGTGATTTAGAAGTAAGAAAAAGAAATTCAGTCCCTCTGCATATGCCTTGGGGGATTTTTTCACTTGAAGTGCAATTCTTGAGAGATATTAACTTAGGTGTTAATTAAAGATATTAATCGGATGTTATAATTTAATTTACGCGATATAATCTTTTTAATTCATTACATTCAGAAATGCTAAAATGAATTATCTATAGATTTATCCTTTTGTGATTTATGCTTTATGACAATAAGATTTGTCCGCATTTTTAGAGTTCGTACAATCTAAAATTCTAAATGAGCTTAATATTGTTTACTAGCTTTATTTCACCAAAGTTTCAAACTAGGCTTGCTGAATCATTTTAATTAGTATGTTAAAAAAGACAAGAAATGATACGCAAATCTCGATTGTCTTTCTCTTTAGGCTAGAGGAAAAAGATTAATATATTAGTTTGGTCATCAAATAATAAACAACATCATACACATGAATTTAATTGTTTATCGTCTTTTTCAAGCTCTTCTTTATTTCTCTTTCACTACATATGATTTGTCAAATGAAATCTGAATAAAATTACACTAAATTTTAAACACATAATTAGATCAATGAACTTTGAATTAAATTAGGAATAAAATATATTTTAAAATTAATATTAACATACAAGATCACATTTAATACTGTTATCTCATATAGATGTAAAATTCTAGACAAAGGTGTGAATCTTTATATATCAAAGGTTATTTTGAGGGAGGAGAGTGTAGTTCATAATTCTTGAAGGATGTATGTGTACTGTCTTAAACTAGAGAGGGACGTCAGTGCAATCGACCCATTTTTCTTTTAATTTTTGGGTTTCTTTTTTTTAAAAAAAAAAATTTCCTCTAGACAGTTTATCTTCATTCAACTGTCACTCTTTTCAGCTATTTCAGGTAACCAAAGAAACTTAGTAAAGTTTACACATTTTTGCATCAATTTTTAGTTGTGTTGGTACCATTAATTTGCTTGTTTGTTTATTTATTTATTCTTTCTATCATTTTTTTTTTTTTTTTTTTGCAGCCTGTAGTTCCAAATTGATTCACAGTAAACAAGAAAGGATGAGTCAGGTTCTAAATTTCTTCTTAGGATACTCTTTACCAAGAAAATCAGATTGTCACATTGGTTTTTCAAAGTTTCAAGATTTGCCACAAATTAGACCAGTTTTGTCTTATGGGAAGTCTTCTGCAGTACAAAAATGTAAAAAGATTCAATTTTTACTGAAAGGTTAGTACTAAACTTGCTGTCCCAAGTGATTAGAACAAAAAAAAGAAAGTCCAAAATCTTGTTATCCTGTTATAAATGTTGTTGTCAATTTGTGTTTTTTTTTTCCAGCTTTAAATTTGGAGGTGGATGATCATGCTGATTTAAGTTCATTTCAAGATGAGGTAATTTCAGCTATGTTGCTCAGACTCTTCAAAAATATCTCATGGTGTGTGTGTGATCCTCCAATTGCTATGCATTTTTGGAGGATGCAGTGCACCACTGTTGTATCAGTATTTTTGGAGGGTCCGAGCAACATAGAATTTCAGTGCTCGACTTCAATTCGTATCTAAGTTAATAGATACATACCCCAATTGGTCCATTACCTACTAAATGATGTTTTATGCTAACATGGAATCTGCTGCTAACTGTTGTTTCTGAAGCCCCAAGAGTCAAAGAATGTACCTTATACAATGAACATACATATAATGCACTTATTTTCTCGCTAACCATAAATCTGAATTAGCCTCTTAGTTTTATCTCTCTTCCCTATTTTTGTGCTTCAGCTTTGGTTATTTTATTTCTATACTTCTATGCATCATATTCAATTGAGTGAGATGACATTTCTCCTCTTGATGTAAACCAATGAAAGTATTGACTTTCATGAATGAGGTATAGGCAGATCTTCGTATTTAGTGATGCAATACGTATTTGCTATTGTTAAAGAATCTGAAATTAGAACCAAGCCTATTGTAAATTGTGCAGTTGCGTTTTCATCATTAGTAAGTGCCTTAGTATCTCCTAATCAATCATTGTGGAATAACATATATAACAACTTTTGTTTGCTTAAATTATCATTCAAATCCTCATTTGAAGGTCTTCCATTTTGTTAAGGAGAAATTGTCAGTAAGTGAATCTGTCCCCTGACTTTAGGTTGCATTTTAGATGCTTACATCTATTATTTTATGTATGTTAAAAAGAGTTAAAGTCTGGATAATTTGGTTTTACTATAAGTACTGGGATAGTTATGGTTGTTTATCCGGTAGTATTATTAAGTCACTTCGATCAGCAGTCGCAAGGTTGTGGTTCAACGGCCAAGGTACTGCACTGCACGTCACGAGTTTGATACCTAGCTGTCGAACCAAGTCGGGTACTGAAGTGGAGAAGGGTAGAGAGGTGGGCCTATTACGCACCAGCTTCGAAGCTAAAAAATAATGAATTTCTCAGTGATTAAAAAAGCCATTTTTGTATGTCATATGCTGTAATTTTCTACAATGATTGAAGTTAATTCAGCAAAAAAAACTAGGAAAGTATTGATGTATCAAAGTGCTCCTCTCAACCACTTTACACGATAAACTTTTGAATGAGCATGGAGATTAAGCAGTTAGTTTGTCTTGCATATTATTTTAGTTGTCGTATGTGTATAAAACTATTTGTTTGCTGGACTGGAATTCAACGTGTTTTTAACTGGCCTGTCATTTCTGGTCAAATACTTCTGCATCCTAGAGAGGAAAACATGTTACTGAACATTGGACTGAAAAACCAGTCTTTCTAGTTTGTCATTGGAACCTGATAAAGGCTTTTTAAAGGGAAGCTTATTAGCGATTTTGACCTGCCAAAAAATTGAAAAAGACACCTCTGACGAAAGAGAATACCTTATTGTGTGTTGTTTAATGGGTCGGTGAAGTGTTACATGCATGTTTGCTTTGATTGCTTATATGATCATTAGCTGAAAAAGCTTAATCTTTCCTTACCAGTTTTACCAGCTTCAGAACGTGACGCATCTAGCATATCTAAGGAAGATGAATCTTTGAAACTTCAAAATTGATTTTGAGCAATTGAAACTTAGGAAGTAAATCTGTATATGATGCTCTTTCTGAAAGTCAGTTAGACTTGAAATTGAGTAGGATTTGATCTGATAGCTTAAATTGTACCAGGTTGTTTGAAAAACTGACTAGGAATGTATAGAGGATAAGAAACACATAAAAGATAACGTGACAATATTTATTGTTTTTTCCTGTGCCATTCAGTCTGCTGTCTTTTCTTCTTACCGAGACAAGAATCCACTTTTAGGCTGAAGCTGGTGATGGGAGAGATCCAGTTATTTTACCTCACGTGCGAACCCTTAGAAACTTTCCACTGGAGGAGCTAATTGGAAAAGTTGTCTTGGTCAGATTGGATTTGACCATCTTGCTAAGGGAGAAGAAGAAACAACAGTCTCCAGCAGCTCGTGTAATTTCAACCATCAAGTATCTACACAAAGCTGGGGCAAAATTAATTCTAACAAGTAGTTGGAGTCGGAGAGCTGATTCACAGCTTCTCAAATTGGAACGTGTTGCAGGTTTGCAAAGTTCTTACTTTTCACTTATTGTTCATGCTGCTTCTCCCCATCTGAGAACTTAGATTTAGCTTCCCAGAGTAGAGAAAATGACAAAAATGATCCCTTATGCTTGAGGGTTGGTTCAAAATAGTCCCTTAAGTATGCACTGAACAGTTTTGGTCCTTTAAGATTGTCAAAAAGCTGCACCAGACTCTAGAAATAAATAAAAAATAACAAAAATTGTACCTCTAAATGTGAGTTCATGCTAATTTATTTATTCTATTATAGTTCCCGTCTAATCTAACAGATTTCGGTAAATGTTTGACAGACACTAGAAGTGTTAACTTTTGACAAGCTTAAAAAAGGACCAAAATTGTTCAGTGAATACTTAAAGGACTATTTTGGACCTATTCTCAAACATAAGGGACCTTTTTGTCATTTTCTCTCCCAGTATTCTAGGCAATAATGAAGGGACCTGTGCTGATACACTTATTCGCAATGAACTGTTCATTTTATGTTCACAAAACATGTTTTAAATCGAGTTCAATTGATCTGGATAATGTGTTTTTCAGAATTTCTGTCTTCGGAACTTGAACTAAAAGTCATACCAGTGGAGCTTGGTTCTGGATTTGAGCAGTCTCAGATGGAAGACAGACATAAATTAGACATCCTTCTGCTTGAGAACCTTTCTCGGTTTAAGCAGGAGCAAGCCAATTGTTCAGAGTTTGCACGACGCCTATCATCTGGGGTGGATATCTTTGTTAATGATGCATTTTTCCAATCACATAAGATTCTTGCATCAAATGTTGGTATTACCAGCTTCTGCTATGCCTCCATTGCGGGATTTCACTTTGATGATGGAATGTCTCAACTGAAGAAGATAATCGAGATGAACAAGAGGCCCTATTACGCAATAGTATGCATCCAAGATTCTTTTTCTTAAGAATTAATATTTTTCAGGTTCTTGCTTCAAATGAGAAAAGGTCTTTTTGTCACATATTGCAAGTGAAAATTTGAGATGCAATGCAGATTGGTGGAGCTAATCTCGCTGGGAAAGCATCAGCCTTGCAATTTTTGGCATCTAAATGTGACGGTTTAGTGTTTGTTGGAGATGCTGCATTTCAAATAATGCATGCTTTTGGATTACCTGTTCCTATGAAATTGGTGGAACAAGAATCATTAGAGGCAGCCAATATGCTAGTTGAGGCTGCAAAGGTGAGAGGAGTACAAATCATATTACCAAAAGACTTTTGGTGCCTACATGATCATTATCCACTAGAGATGAAGATTTTTCCTGCTAATCATATCATGGATGGTAAAGTTGAATCTCTTATCTTCAACCTAGCCCCAAGGTCTGCACTGTTTCATATGCTAGATTAAGGACCAAATGGACAAGAGATTGCTAAACAATTTTAAAAAGTGAAAATATATAAACGAACTTCATTTGTTGGCTATTAGACCGTCTTAAGTTCTATTTGCTCCATCATATAGCCAGGGTTAGCCACCAAATGTGAAAGTCTCTGATTTTGGATCTAGCAACTGAACATTCTGAAGCATTTTGAACCATGCCATTTTCCGTGCTCTCTTTTTATCTTCTTCTCGGAAATGAGACTAGCAATCAATACTAAAAAAGAACTGGAATTAGGACGGACAAATTTTGTAGCTAATAGAAAAATCCTTCACTAATCCTATTTAGCAATGGATTATCAACAAATTATGTAGCTACGAGCAATTTAGCGACGAATTAATGACGAAGTTCGTAGCGAATTTCAGTTTTTTTTTAATGAATCACCTGAAAATAAGCTTATCGGAAAAAAAACACTTCTCAGTTCTGTTAGGCGGTGGTTTTCTACCCAACATAGCTATCGCTCATCATTGCAATTAAAATATTGCATTGATTACCATTGGTGAATGATAAATTATGATCCCTCTCTGACAGAATTGGTCTTTATTTAGGAAACTTCATTCCTGTAAGCTCCTACTTTCGTTTCTGAAAGTTTGAGAACATGTCTTTCTAGTATTTAGCATTGGATGATAGTTTTTGAGATATTTATGGCTTTCAAATGTGCTTCCTTAGGATGGAAACCTGTTGATGTTGGACCCACCACATTGGAGGAAATGCTTCCCATGCTTTCAAGATGCAAGGTAATCTCTGAAGTTCCTTCTGCTGAATGCCTAGAAGTGAAATTACTTGCTCAATTTTGAGGTCACCATTTGGTGTTCGTTGACTAGTTCCATGGGAGTTCATAGGATATCTCTTGTGCATGATTGCAATTGTAGGTTTGACCTTTGATTTGCATCTATGAAAATGATGTCAAAACTAATTAAGTAACCGCTTCGGCAGTAGTACTTTTGTGCCGCAAGTATAACATGCTATATTTTTCTTTTCTTTAGGGTTTATTTATTGCGCTATTCTTTCCCTTTTTTCGCCTTATCAAGCCTTCTTTTCCTACAAAGATCTTTGTGGGTGGTGCTGGAGTTACCATGTTAACAGAACAGTTTAGATGTCCTATTGCTATTCTAGGATTTTTGTCCTTTCATATTCTTGCTCCAAATGCTGGAGTTAAAAGATAATTTGTAGCTTAGATATCGGTAGAAGGTATTAATCTTCTTTTCCTACAAATACTTGTGCCAGTAACATAGGAAAGACTAAATCCTTTTATTTGAAATTTGCCTGCTTAGTACTTCTCCACGGGCTATGATATAACTTGGTGCATTTATTGCAAAATTTCTCTTGCTCACTGAGATGATGATTTTATGTTTGTACAATCCATTGTGTGGAAATAAAAATATGCTCAGAGAAGTATGCTTTCGTTGTTTTTCAGAAAATTTTGTGGATTGGAGCTGTAAAGTTCAGCTCATCAAATCAAGAATCTGCTGGAGCATCCAAATTGGCTGCAATGCTTCATAATCTTAGTCAAAAAAACTGTGATCTTATTGTGGTTGGCAAACAGGCATGTGAGACATTTGTTGGGAAATCAAGCTATGTAACAGCTGATACGATTGAAAACGCTTCCATTGTCTGGGAGTTTCTGAAAGGGAGAAAGCTTCATGGGCTCTTGGCACTAGATAGAGTATGCCTTTTCTAAATCAACATGCTGTGTTAAAGAAACTTTAAAAACCTGAAACACATCTGTTAACAACCATCCTGCTTGTCTTGGATAAATCAGAGGCGGAGCCAGGATTTGAAGTTTATTGGTCTGGGATTCTAATCCTTTTAAGTTAATGAGTTCTAAATTAATAATTTATACATGTTCAATGAATTTTTTTAAGGCAAATTTCGGAACAAAGCTGCTAGTTTAAGCCGAACAATTCTAGCTCCGCCCCCCACGGAATGGCATTGATAGAGAAAAGGAGGTAGATACACGGATAAGGACAAAGATTTCATTCAATAGGAAATGAAACAAGAATAAGCAAGCTCATCAAAAGCCCCTCTCATTACTCGCCACATGTTATGTACTGAAAAATTCCGACTATTCTTTTGAGAAGTGGAACTGGGGCTGCAGTACCATACATGTGTAGAAATATTTACTAGAGTAGAGTATTAATGCAAGGCGTCAGAGCTTTAATTCCACATGAAGGAAGTAGGCCTACTTGTTGCCCACCTCGACTCCTTTCCTTGCATGTTTTTTTTTTTTTTTTAAACATTTCCTGGCTTCTAAATACTTTATTACTCAATTGAAGTGCTATTAATCGTCCACATGGGTATGCTTTCCAATAGATGTGTATTAGCTTGAGAAATAATTGAGTGCTTGGCGTTTGTGCAGGCATACCCATTTGAGTTGAATTGGAATGCTATATATGCTAATACGACCCAACCTCTTGTTGTTGACGTAGGAAGTGGTAAATCTCTCTTTTCCTTGATTCAATTTTTCTATAAATCTACCATATTAGTTGGGTTCGAATGTGTGTAGTCATTTGATTATGCAAGTAACAACTCCATATTTACAACGACACGTGAAAATTTTCCTGAGGGAGTTTGTGTGGAGGGGCTCTAATTTAGTCTTTCAAATACTACTATAGCTCATATTTTGTGAGCAATGAATCCACTTGTTCCCCCATAAACTGGTTGTATCCCTTTAATAATACCGTTAAAGAGTTCTTACTCTTGAAGGAAGTTTAGAGCCCCTAGTTTCTCTGTTTTATATATCTGCAAATCAGCTTTATACTTAGTTATCCCCAGCAATGTTTGTGCTAGACTTTGGACAATAAGAACAACTATACTTCAATCTCAAGCTATTTTGGGGGTTGGCTATATAAATCCTCAATGCTCATTTCACTCCATTTGTACCTGTTTCTTTCCACTACTCAATAATTTAGGGTGCTCTATTCGTAGAAGTTTGATATTTTCCATTGACATACAAATCTTTAAACATTCTAAAAAAGACTCTTTAAAAAACATTGCAAATAATGTAAGCTTAATAATATGGCTAAGCGTTAATCCTAACTAGTTGGTTATTTTGCCTGTATGTATCTTTTTTCTTTATTTTATTTTTTGTAATCTTGTGATTTCAAGAAATTGTAGGTCTTTTGAGACAACCTTTTTCTGTATGATTTTTAGATCTAATTTGTTCCTTTTTAACACCTTCAGTCATCGTAGTTTCACAACTACGAGTTGGTGAATTTGGAGATCTACGTATGACAGGACCGAACTATCTCAAACGATCTTTTTTCCTATTAATCCTCTATACTTGCACTTTCTGTCAGATGTAATCATTTCAGATCTTGTATGACCGTGCTCATCTTAAATTTGCATTTCTACAACACTCATCTTGCAAATATATTGGGCCTTAGAAGCCCAATTTTTTCTGGTATAACATTGCTGGTCTTACAACCATTTCGTAGAACTTTCATTTCATTTCGTGCCATCTTATGTTAATAAGATAAACTTTTAGTTTTATTTTTCCATTTCCTTAGCTTTAGTGCTAACATATCAAAATCCGCATTGTTGTACAGCATTTAACACAATGAGTTCTTGGTTCTCATAGTAGAAATCATAAAATTACAGGCAATGGCTTATTTCTGTTTAGAATGGCAAAGATGAGGAGGGATTGGAACCTTCTTGGGATGGAGTTAAATGAAAAGGTTTAGTCTTATGCAGAGAGTTTCTTCTGCTTTCTGTTCTAAGCTTAATAATTTCTGCTTTGCCATGTTGCCAGTTGGTGAGCCGTTGTCTTGATCACGTTTCTCAATCTGGCATGTCAAATAGGTATGTGTTAGCCTCCCAATGTAATTTCTCTATAAGATATACACATGTTAGAATTTTCTCTAGGGGCTGAAATTTGTGTTACAAATTGTTCCCAGTATAAGGCAACTGTTTTAAGTACATGACGGACTGTTTTAAGTTGTCAATGTGTTCCAAATATATATAGCCTCATTGACAACTTAAAACAGTTAAGCGCTTCTCCTAGCTTCATACCACCTCAATTAATTGGCAATAAGTATGTGAACTATAAAGACCACAAATAACTTTGAGTTATTACAGTAGAACATCTTATCATGACTTATAAGGATATAAACAAGAGACAGGTGTGATTTGGAGGGATATATTTGCTGATTTCAGGTTTAAAATGCATGCTACTTATCATAAGGTGCTGCATAAACATTTTTTGAAATTGTTATGTTTCTAAATGAAGTGCCGTTCTTCATTATTTTCAGCTAGCTGTTGTATTTAAACTCTAAGTTAGCAACCAGTATGCCTTATTTCTTTTAAATTCTAATTGCTTTAGAATGAATTCACACTTCATTTTATGGTAATGTTATCATTATTCCTACATTCTTTATATAACTGTGTTACATATTCGAAAAAATTTATTTTGTGCCTCGCACAACTAACAATAGATGTCTCAGACTTCTTTTTATCTTACGAGTTAGAGGACCCAAAAATGTAAGATTTGGGTCCACCAACCTCTGAGACAAAAAGAAGCCTCACAAAACTAGTATCAGTTGTGTGAGGCACAAAATAAAGTTTTCTACATATTCTCATACAAATGCATGCAGTGACTGCTTTCTTTCAAAGTGAAAAAAATTACTTATATTTAAAGTTACATTTTTTGGGGATCATACAACGGTGTTGGTTTCACAGCATCATAGGATTAGGAAAACCTAGCAACCTGTTATATCTTGTACTCTTTCATTGCTTTTATACTTTGCGCTCTTTCTCATTGTTGAACATTGAGCTTTAACATCTTCTACCCTATTATCATCGAGCAGCACTTTCTAGACTATGATTTAAGATTTAAGTCTACCAGAAATTTTCGCACATTATAGTTTTAGGTCGAATGAACAAACGAGGAAAAGAAAAGCCACTGTGATCTTCTTGTAAATGTATAAGGTGCATGCATGAACCCAATGATTAATTCCATGAGTATTTGTAGTCTTATCTATAATCCTGTCAAGCATAATCAACCGGGATAAACTTCCTTGTAGCTTCCTCATTCAATAAAAGCTTCAGGCCAATACTGGACTCAAAAAGTTCAGCTGATAGGAATAAGCAGTACCTTTCCCATCCCCATATGCCACCTACAAATATCAGTGATTAACTAATGCGGCAGACTAAGTAAGAGGGCAAACAGGTATATTAGTGGAAAACAGAAAGGGAGAATATGTAATAAATAATAACGAAATATGAATTCAGGTCCGCTAATCTCCTAAAATATGCTGTTGAAAAATGTCAAAGTATCTGCCTTAAAAGTGTGTGCACTAACCATAGTACTTTCATTATAGCAGAAGATAGTCCTCTATTTTGTTGTTCTGATTTTTCGTTTTCTTCTTTCATGTTTTGTTTTAGATACTTCATAGCAACAAATGCCACATCAACATTTCGCTCCATTGTTTCCAGTTACCCTGGTGATCTGGTTCTTGTGTCAATTCAGGTAGGTGGCGTTTGTTGCTTCTTTTGAATAGAGTCTAAGATACATATTAAAATGCCATGGTCAAGGCTGGCCATGTAAACACCATAAGGGTTCTGCATGTTAGACAAATAAGAACAAGAGACGACAAATCTAGTAAACCACTAAAATGATATTTTTACTACTCCTTTGTTTTAATAATCATGTGCAAAAAAAGATTAAAAATATTTATTAATCATTTGGAACATCAAAAGTAAAAAAATTTGCTAGTGGGTGGAATGGATATCCCAAAATACTTGACATATTAAAGCCTTATCATATTCCATTTGACGTTCAAATGGTTTTACGAATTCAAAATTTGATAGAATGAATTTTGATGTCATGTTTCAACGATAATAATAATTCTTGGATGACTTGATTTAATAAATTCAAATTGGTTTTTGATCCCCCCAAACCCGTCACTAGTCGGGAGGACTCCGTGCACTGGGTAAGTCCTTTTCCCTCGTGCCACTCAGGCTTTGTCATATAAACTAGGATAGCAGCTCGGAGTCCATGCGATTATGACAACTGGGTTATTTTACTATTCTTGTCTCCTTTGGTGATACGTCAAAATTGGAAACGAGAAAATTAAATTTGTTGAGCACTAAAGCAACCTTCCTTGGAAGTGCAGTGTCCAAATCCAGATTTCAATAGAACAGAACACCGATGGAGGATGGTGCAGAGATCATTAGTTGAAGCAATAGCGGACTTGCTGGCTTCTGATGGGAAGGTATAATTAATGCAGCTCTGTGGTCCTATGCGTCTCTGATATGCAATTGAGTCTCTTATTGAATTGTGATTAACTGTTTGATTAAATGAGCAACAAACAGTTGACATAATTCAAGTAGTAACAAAGGAAAATGTGTTCCACGGAATATATTTTCCTGGAAAATAAGTGGTTTGTTACTTATTTCGTGTGTTTGGTATGTAAGTAGAAAATATTATCTCAAAAACATTTGTAACGCAAACACTATGGGAGGTGGGGGTAGGCAGGAAGAGTGTGGGGATGGGGGTAGGGTGAGATGTGTTGGAGGGTGGGGAAGAGACAATCAATGTGGAATGACAATTGTGAAACTCGTTTTCCCTACTTTCCTCATTTTGAAGAAACTTGTTTTCCTAGGGAAAATGTTTCCAAAGTTTTTGACCAACCAAACATGGGAAAATTGGAAAGCATTTTCTGGAAAATGTTTTCCTCCATAACAAACATACCCTCAATCAATGTGGGACACTCTTAACACTCTCGCCGCCTGCACGCTCAGGACTAGATGTCTGAAGACAATGATGAGTTCGGCTTAGGTACCATGTTAAGTAATTGGACCATAGGTCTAACTCAACCTCAGAAGTTAGCTCATGAAGGTGAGAACTTGTTAGAATATCAAGAGAATGTGCCTAAATTCATACATTTCTAGATTCATTATACTTGAATAAAGAAAATCTTGAAGGGTGGGGCAATCAACCAATAAAGACTTCCCGAGTTCACCTTTTTTTCTTGTTTCGTCCTTCAGTGGTTTGTTCTAAGGTGAAAACATTCATATTCTTCATCAGATGCCCAAGATGTGGCTTGCGCTAATATGTTTTGTGTGAGACAGAACAAAATTGTTTCATGAGCTAAGAGTTCTAATTCAGAGCTGTTCTCTAAGCACAGGTATTTCTCCAATCTGATGTAAAACAAGTTGCCGTGAGAATGAAAGAAGAATTTATGAAATATGGAAAGGGCAAGCTCACAGTAGTGCATGATTTGGAAGATAACACCAGGACTCAAGATGGGTGGTTGAAGGAAAATCCCTTTGGTATTCGATCAGATTGGGAGCAACATGTTATAGACCGTGGAGCTCCTATGTACAGATTACTGCTATTGAAATCTTCGCCTTCTGGGTGAGGTAGTTGCAATAAGGTGGATTATTCACGAACAAAATCATCCTTAAAATGAAATCTACAGACACTCTTGTTCAGTGGCTATTCTTCTCTCTCCGAGGTAAATTTCATGCTAAATTTTTCAAATTTGGTATATTATCCCTCTGAAACAAATTTTACTTGTGCAATTAAACTGTAGCTATTAAGTCGTTAATTCATTTCCTTGCTGCCTTAAATGCGTTGTTCAGCCAAGAAGTATTATCTCTGAATTCTATCTTTGATTTTCTCATATTCCATCTTGCAGTTTATCGATCACAATATTTATTTTCTTAATTGACATCTCTTATATCATGCAATTTAAGCTACAATTGGCTATATGGAGATATAATGGGGAGGAAAATGCCCTATGGAAGGAAGTGATCATGACTAAATTTGGTGAACTTAGCCCTTGGTGTACACAAACAGTCACTGAACCCTTCGGGATTGGAGTATGGAGAACTATCAGGGATCTATGGCCATTGATGGAAGCAAGTCTGAAATTTAAGGTGGGTAATGGGGACAAGATTAAATTCTGGAAAGATGGATGGATTGACCAAACTCCTCTATTGGAATCATTCCCAGATCTGTTCATTATTTGTAATGATCCTGATGCAAGAGTGTGTGAATGTTGGACACCCCAGGGGTGGGATCTTTCTTTTAGAAGATTGCACAATAATTGGGAAGTGGAGAGGGTGGCATCATTACTTGAAAAGCTAGGAGGCTCCAGCGGTATCACAACAGAACCTGACAGGATTATATGGAAGCATAGCAAGGATGGTTGTTTCACAGTTAACAGTGCATACAAGATAGAGATGCAAGGTGTAGTTGAAGGCCACAATAACAATGGAATTCCATCCGGAAAACCATGGTACCCCCCAAGGTGAAATGTTTCACATGGTTAGTGGTAAAGAGAGCCTGTCTCACTCAAGAAGTTTTACAAAAGAAAGGGATGCAGTTAGTGCCCAGATGTTTTCTCTGCAACAAAACAGGGGAAACTAACAAACATCTGTTTCTTCATTGTGAGTTCACTGCCCATCTTTGGGAAATCTTAGACAATCTAATGCTAGATGGATCATAACAAAGCACACCGCAGATCTGTTCAGTTGCTGTATTAGAAGGGGAGGGAGCAAAAGTCAGAAAAGGTGGTGGAGGATAATACCAGCTTGCATATGGTGGACTATGTGGAGAGAAAGAAATGGGAGATGTTTTGAAGATAGATCCAATTCTATTCAAAAAGTTAAATGGAATTGTATTGTATCTTTACTTTTTTGGTGTAAACAAATTTGTATAGAGGAAACAGATCAGATTGTAGGTCTACTAGGTTTTCAGTAAGTCTTTTTCCTTTCTTCTGGTTAGTCACTTTTTGGAGGTGGCCAGCATACCCTTAATGCTGAGGAATACAATTTAACCAGTTCCAAAAAAAAAAAAAAAGCTACAATTGTTGAAAACACAATTTGTCTTTCAGAATGTGTAGTTTTCTTGTGCTTTTAGTTGTCCAAAAATAACCTGTGAAGTCAAGATGAGGTACTTAAGTAAGGATTGAAACATAATCTTATGTGCTTTTAATTTTCATTGGATATATGGATGAAGATGTCTATATCTGTGTTTGTAGAAGAATATCGCTTGGACCTCCTATCTGTTGTTGGCAGTTAGCATTGTGCTTATCCTTGAGTCATTCTGTTCAAATAAAGTCTGAAAAAAAGTTACTCTTAAGCTAATTTTAATGGCAGGCTTTCCTCAGTATATGGCATGACATGTGAGTAGGTCAGAGGCGGATCCAAAATTTAAAGTTTATGGATTCCTACAACGACCTCAGGTAAACTTTTTCGAATTGAAGTCAAAGTTAAGTAAAATTCTTTTTTAATACCTAAATACTTGAAAATTGATTCATATTAGATTCTCAAATTAAAAGAATTAACTAAAAATTCAAAATGTGTTGCATTATCTCTTCTTTTTTTTTTTTTTTTTTTTTTTGGGTTTCAAGGAAGTGTAGAATGAATCAATAGGAACGTTGGTTTTGGAAAGGATGTGGAAGAGAAAAATATATTCCTAAATGCAATAGTGTAATTTTGACCTTCCAATTAGAAAATGTGTTGCCCTATCTTTCATTCTTTTTTTCTTTTTTCAGCCTGGTGTCCGATATCTGCATTAGGACCCAACTGAATTTGAATTCGCGCCGGAAATCTCACATCGAAGGATAAAGCTTGTTCAACACCTACGCATTTGAATTCGCGCCGGAAATCTCACATCGAAGGATAAAGCTTGTTCAACACCTACGCATCACTATTTAAAATGTAGTTGAATAACTCTTTCCTCACGTTAAAAAACACACCTGCTTGGACCAATGAAATAATCTATCAGGAAATTGTTCAAAATATTGTTATAAAACTCTATGTTTGACATATACGGGCTTAAATTATACTACTCTCTTTGTTCCATTTTGTGTGATGCAACTTGATTCAGCATCAAATTTTTAAAAGTAAAATATTTTTAAACTTAAAAAGGAATCATTATGTTTAAGACATGCTAAAACGGAAAGCACATCGCATAAATTGAGATAGCGGGAGTATCTTAATTGAATTGTGCAAAAGTCTAGTAACTGAAAATATTGTTCCTTTAAGGTTAAAATAATACAAACATCCATCCCTCCGTCTCATTTACATCATTGTTTAACTTAATAGTAGTAGAAGAAGAAAATATTAAAATAAAAATAAAAATTTGATAAAGAACATCATGCAGAGGTAAAAATTTAATTAATTAATGAATCTCAATTCTTGAAAATTGTAAAAATAATATTATTGGTTAAGGATTTAACTTTTACGCACTGAGAATGTTAAAGATTGGTACTAGAAATGGGAAGAATGAAAGGAAGACTCCATTAGTTGATACAACCAAAGAAAAGGTCTGAACTGCCTGATATGCGGCCCCAGGTAACACCTAGTGTAGTGTATCACACGTGTTCTGCATTCTCCTTATTAAGCTTGCTTCTAATCTCTCTCTCTCTCTCTAAGTCTCTAGTTCGTTACTTTCTATTACCAATCTTCTCTCTTTGCTAAATATACCTAACTTGATTGTATCCGCTAAGTACTTCTACTACATACGCAATGTCAGGTCACATATCTCATATTTTCGAGATATTGATTGTGTTGCCGGTCTCTATGAACAAGTCGGTACATACCATTGATAGAAAGGTAAAGCGTTGTTCTACTTGGTCAACACGTGATGAATAGGTAAATATATTATTTTTACTTGAGTACTTTCTATTATTTCTTGTTTAGTCTCTTCGAGGTTGAGATCATGAAAATGGTATGTTTTAACTTGTTAAAAATGAAGGTAATAAAAGTTTATTGCATTAGTAAAAACCACTGAAAGACAAAATACTCCAGCTTTGATAATTGTTCTCCTCCGTCTATCCAGAAAGTGGCTAAAATTTGGTACTTTTGTATATTTTGTTGATTAACTGCGATCCAAGACAGTTTTTCCATTCACATTTTCATGGTCATCAACTATCTGAAACCTACTAGCCCGACTAATTCAAAACTCCAACCCACCAAGGACGGAAAATGCTCTCTACGAAGCAGTCACATTTTCCGAGGAATTATAAATTCTGATGAAGAATTCAAACCTTCCCACCCGAAAAAGATTGATAACCAGTGATAGTACCGCAGCATCAGTAAAAGTGCAGAGTGCTAAATATTACTCCATGTACACTTCTCCAGCTTCAACACCATCCTTGTCAAGATAAAATATATCGTGCCTTCTTGTTACTAGTAAAGTCCAGTAATGAATGCTTATTAAGGAATCAGTAAGCTAATGTGTCATTACTTGGTTCCATATGCTTATTAAGGAATCGGTATGCTGATGTGCCATTACTTGGTTCCATCCTTTGGCAATTATCAATTCAGGAATGAACGAAATCGCTTCACTTCAAAATAGAGGTTTGTGGTAATCGTAGACTGATATCAGCTCCTAGGCCTAAGTACCTAGGTTGCAGTTGTACGAGTCGTCGTCGATAAGTTCCAGCTACCAAAGTCTTCGATAAGAAAGAGGTGTCTGAGTAAACAGAAGCGAGAACTTTTTAGTTCCTGAACTAGCCAAGTGAGGAATATATGAATTCATCGCTTCAATCCTGTTTTTTGGCACGTCTGGACACAGCGTGCCTCAGAGAGAAGCAAAAAGCATTCACTACAAAGCGGCTTCACAACATAAAAATGATGAAAACTAATCACATGGATCTCATCAGGCTGTTGGAACTGAGAAATTGGTAAAACCAAAATATATGACAATGAAGGAAGGGATCTCTTACCAATATAAATAATAATATGGTAGTAAACACATTTAGTCTTGCACGGCATACAAGTGGGGAGCCAGCTCAATGAGCCACAAATAATCGATTCTAGAAACATTACGGACATAACTATGATTAGTATGGACTAGTTCATTAAAAACTATACACTCTGGCTTGGCTCGGAACAAGACGGAAGAGGGGTGTATTTGAACTATCAAACCACTTAATGTGACCCTGCCAGTAAATAGATAAAATGAATGTCAGATACCAAGAGGACGAATAGATAATATGTCAAGAGTTGCTTTTGTTAGAAAAGATGAATATAACATAAATCGAGAAAATGACAAAAATGGTCTCTTATGTATGCACTGAACAGTTTTCGTACTTTAAGTTTATCAAATGTTAACCCTTTTAGTCTCGGTCAAATAGTACAACAACATACCCAATGTAATCCCACAAGTGGGGTATGGGGAGGGTAGGATGTATGCAGACCTTACTCCTACATTTGTGGGGTAAAGAGGTTGCTTCCGATAGACAGTCTCCGTCAAATAGTACTTAACAATTTATGTTTGTTAGATTTGACGAAAATAGTGGAAGAAAAATATTAACTGTAAACACCAAGAAAGTCTCAGTCAAATTCTAAAATATGCAACATAAAAAACTGCACTAGACATTAAAGGATACAAAAAAAAAAAAAAAAAAAAAAAAAAAAAGCATAAATTATACCTCAAAAAGTTGCACCAGACTCGAAAAATGAATCAAAAGTAACATAAACTGTAAAGATTGTATCTCTAAATGTTAGTCCCAACTAATTTCCTTTTTTTTCCTAGTTCTCGTTGACAGTCTGATAAATATTTGACGGAGATTGAAAGTGTTAATTTTTGGGAGACTTAAGGGACCAAAACTGTTAAGTATATACTTTAGAGACTATTTTGAACCTGCCCTCAAACATAAGGGATCATTTTTGTCATTTTCTCAACAGAAATCCAGAGAGACACCGACTGATGCAACCACAAAATCTTTACCTGTATGCACCATCAGGTTGCTTCATAGCTGCTTTAAGGAAAAACGAGGCAGCAAGGCATCTGCGGAAGAGAAGCGTATCATCTTCACAAGAAGTGACACGAAGACCCATTTGTTCAACATTCCTCAGAATTTGACTGCAAACATAAGTAGGGAGCCTAAGATATCACATGCTTGGAAGACCCGGGCAAATGATAAAGAAGCAAATACATCGTATAACAGTGAAATATGACAAGCATGGACATAAGAATATACTCCCTCCGTCCTAATTTATGTGGACCTTTCAGATTTCTAGAGTAAAACGAGTTTTTCTTGACCACGGTTTTTTCATATGCCTTTTAAATACGTTGTCAACTATTGTGATAGTGCTTTTCACGTAGTTTTCAAATATATAAATTTTATTTAAAAAAATTTAAAGCTTCTATGTTTGAATTTACAATCAAAATTAAGAAGTTTTGACTCTCGAAATCCGAACCGTGCCACATAAATTGAGACAAAAAACTATATGGAGGTGGAAGAAATTATATAGCAGAATAGTTTTTCAATATTTTTTCCTTGAAGTTGAAGTACATATGCATCACCTGTGGATATCACGAGCATGTTTTAGAGAGCGGCTGTTAATATAATTATCCTTGCACCATTTTCGAAGATTCTTTTCAGCCTTTTCTACACTATTTACTGTCTTGTTCTTCTGAAGGAACTCATCAGCAGCACGGAATACATTAAGCAATGTCAAATGATCCCCCTCTGGACTTGCAAAGCTTTTCAACGCATTTCGTGACTGGCGAAAACAGGTAAATTGTTCAGAGTGTTTCTATTAATATTACATGCCAGAAATAGTGTAACACATCAACAAACTCGAGGTGAATGCTAAGTTGAAAGATAACACAGGAAAAGAGAAAAGTCAATAACATGGGAACAAGATAATACTTGACGACAGTTGCTAAAACCGCATATAATATTCTTCTACAGTCCATTCCTCATTTCATACAACAAGATTTACTTGAACTTTGAAAAGTCAGATTTAGAAATTAAGAGAAAAAACTAAACTAGAACAGCTAAAACGACATGAATTTTTTTATTTACTGCAATGGTTAGGTGTTCAAAATATTGAAGGTAATTTTTGTAGATTCATGGCCAAAATCAACATTAGCAGAATCAAACCTTCAAAGGGAAATGTCTCAACCAAATTCAAAAAGGGGGTCATGCTTTAAGCTCTACACCTTATTTATCAACTAGACATACTCATTAAAAGCCTTTAACTGACAAAATCTATATCAACATGATGTTATCTTTTACTATATCTTGAGCACACAAGATATTTGGGCACAGATGATTGGCATAAATTAATTTTTTTCATCAAATAGAAATTTTAAAGAAATATTCAACACAGATAGAGGAAAATGGGCGGGATGAATCACAACTAGCAGCACAAAGGGGTACCTCTTCCAACTTTTCACGTGGTGCATAGAAAATAGATTCCACCGAAAGCATAGCAACACAAATCAACATTTCTTTCAAGCAGCCGAATTGGCTAGCAACAATTAGAGCCTTAGAATAGACTGGATCAAGGGGTAGCCTGGCCATTTGATGTCCAACGTCTGAAAGTTTATTCTCTTCTGTTACAGCACCCAACAAGTAGAGAGACCATAGTGAGTTGACTATCGCAGTCCTGTTCAAAGAAAAGGCATCATAAATGCTGATAGCCAAATATACTTACAAAATGCACTGAAAAACCTGTCTCTCTCATTGGGGTAAATGGTAATTACCTGTCTGGTTTTTCAATGAAGTCAAAGTTAATGACATCATCAATGCCTAGAGCCTTGAGCTGCAATACAACATTCGAGAGATCACATCTCTTAATCTCAGGTAATGTAGAATCTGTAAGTTTCTCAAAGAAACTTTCTTGATACAGACGATAGCATTTCCCAGGTCCTTCACGTCCTGCACGCCCACTATAAAAAAAAATTCAAGAAATTAGCCCTTGATCTGATATTTAACAGACAATATAACCAAACTAGAGCAAAGGTCTGTTATCCATTTCACTCCTGTATATATAAATCCTACTTCTCACAGAAATTTTTAGGTTTAACTTTGTCTCTTTTACATTGGTATCCAGGCCAGCTTGTGGGCACCTAGATTATTCCACCAGGTACCTCCTACCTCCCACCAATACAAGTACCAAACAACTCCGCCTACCAAAGATTAGACAGATGGAAAGAATACACTACTTACTGCAATTTTAAAATTTTAAACTTCTATATATTGCCCGGAAAAGAAACACAATTTCTGTGCTTCGGAAAAAAATAGGGTTACAATTACAGTTCTTCTATTTCCTATGTTGATCTCATCAATATTATGTTGGCCCTTTGAAGGATATCTGTACCTAAGTGGTAGATACAGATCCAAGATAAAAAAATCTATGAAGCACGAGTATGAACATGCCATGCATGTGAGGACTTATTGGTATATGTGCATTCTTGAACAATGAAAAGTAAGAACGGAATTATGGTTCAAACCACTACTATATTTTATAAAAGCTGGACAAAAGATGCTTCTGAATAAACTTAGTTGAGGAAAAGAGGTGATTTATAGCCTGTTTGGCAAAGCTTCTAGAATCAGCTTATTTTGAAAAACGTTTTTCAAAAAGAGATAATGGATCAAAACCCCCCCTAAACTGTCACGTTTTTACTAGTTTCATACTTAAACTATGCCATGTTTATGTTACCCCCCTGAAATATAACTTTCAGGTGATAAAACCTCCCTAAACTACAAATTTTTTATCATTATACGTAAACTATGTCTTGTTTACGTTACCCCCTGAACTATAACTTTCGGGTGCTAAACCCCTAAAGTGCACTTTTAGGAGAAGAAAAGGTGCTTTTGAGTAAAAGCAGAAGCTGTTTTTGAGAAGCTGAAAAAAGTAGCTTCTCCCCAAAAGTACCTCCTTTGCAGAGCTTGAGCTTTAGATGTTGTGACAATGATCAATGAATCAACTCCCATCTTAGGATCATATGTCCGTGCTTTCACCAGTCCAGGATCAACAACATACTTAATTCCAGGTATAGTCACCGATGTCTCAGCAATATTTGTTGCCAGTATCACCTAAACACCAAATGAAAGAATTAAAATCTGGTTTTAATGGACATAGCTTGCCAACTCGGAGCAAATACTTATTAACTTATCGTTTGAACAATTCAATGAAAGAAGTTCATTTAAGTCATGTTGTTACACACAAGACTTAAATGCAACCCCGAGATATAGAAAAAAATTGAATCCATCTCAAAATTCAAAAAATAAGCTATCTGAAGAAACAATTCAACCTTACGATATCCAGCTGGTGAAGGCATGAAAACTTTCATTTGCTTCTCAGAGGGAAGTGATGAGAATATGGGAAAAGTTAAGAGCTTCCTACTGCATTCAGGTAATTGTCGGACGCGTTCATGGATAAGCCTCTCAACTGATTCAATCTCTTCTTGACCAGTAAGGAATACAAGTACATCACCTGGACCCTCCTCTAGATGTATCTAGCAAAACAATGGAAACGAATGAACAGAAAATAAGACATTCAGCAACATCACAAACTGTAAACTTGACTAATTGAACCCCCCAATGCTAGAGAAAATGACAAAAATGGTTTTGCTCCCTTAAGTATGCACTTGACAGTTCTGCTCCTTAAGGGACTATTTTGAACCTACCCTCAAACATAAGGGACCATTAAACTTAGCTATGGAAAAAGGCCAATGTAGTAACGAATCAAGCTATGAGCTGATAAAAGATACTATGAGAAAGCAACAACAAAGGCACAAAGCAGCTATGCCTTTTGAAAATTTAATGACACTGTCAATCTGTTCAAACTCTAATTTGCGGAGCAACAAGATCAATGTAAGCACCTGAAATATAGTAATCAAAGCTGCATCTATGCAATCTGTCTCAGGCTTATGCGTGTAGAATATATCGACAGGAAACTGCCGTCCCTGAACATGAACAGCTCTTGCACCACCAAAGTACTCGGAGAAAACTCGTGCATCCAGACTGGCTGACATGATGATCAATTTCAATGGGTTGTACTTTTTCCCGTCATTCTGATTGTCAGTCCTTTCCGCCAAGGCATGACTGTTAGTAGAATTATTATGATCAGTATTTACCAGTCCATTAATAGATTTTGACCTTGCTTTCTGTACATTCTTTAACAAGCCAAGCAATACATCAGTATGGATAGTCCGCTCGTGCGCCTCATCAACAATAATAACAGAATACTTGGAGAGGTATTGATCCAATAATGCTTCCCTGTAAAAGCGACATGTCACCCGACATTTGTCAATTGATTTTTCCAGATACAGCTTTAGATAATCATGTATGAGTCCGGAACCAAAATGACCCAAAAAAAGACGAAGTGAACCAAAATACCCCAAGAAAAAAACATGATACAAAGTAACTTTAACGCAGTAATTTACTGCGTTTTTGGACTTAACTGTAACGGCTCAATTAAGTCCAATAAGCAGTAAATCACTGCGTCATTCTGCCATGTTTTTTTACAACTTCAATAAATGCACTTTTTTTGTGCGTTATTTGCAACACTACCCACTTCTATTCCCCACCCCTTCTCTGACACTCCCCTTAACCCACCCCCCACCCCCTCTCTCCCACTTTCACTTTAACCAATTTTCTAAAGCCACTTCTTATAGTATAATATTTTAATGTTAGTATTATAAACTAACATTATTTGAAGGAACTGAAATAGTTTATAAACCATCTGTGTAAATTCTACTTAAAATTAAATGATATAAACTATTACAGTTTTAGATTTAGTCATGTATCTTTATACTCTTTAACATCAATAATTTCAATATATTACACAAAATTTAAAATATAATAATATTTTAATGTTAGTTTATATTACAGTTCTAGATATTACACTAAATCAATAAGTATTTCGAAAAGTAAAAATATTATTCCATATATTTAAAAAATTTGTATATAACATTCAAGAGAAAATTCCCTCTAATTCAATTTATATGAACCTATTACAATTTGGGGAGTCTTCGAGGTGGTTCTTTGACCATGTTTTCCTGACGTTTTTTCTAAATTATTTGAATTATAAATTATCATGACTTATAATACTTTTTATGTAGTTTCTAAATATATATAAATTTTATTTTTACAAACTCGAAAAACCTATGACAAAATTAAGGTCAAAGTTATAAAGTTTGACCTTTCGGTGATGGATTTGGAGGTACTCCGAAAAGGTTCACTAGAGATAAATTGAAACGGATATTTTAAATTTTGTGTAATATATTGAACGAAATTATTGATGTTAAAGAGTATAAAGATACATGACTAAATCTAAAAGTTTCGGCGGTAATAGTTTATATCATTTAATTCATCTTTTAGGGTGTACACAAGATAAATGACTTAATCAAATATTATCACAATTTTTAAATATATGGAATAATATTTTTACTATTCGAATTACTTATTTTCCCAACAATTTTGAAAAATTATGATTGCATTTTCATGTAATTTTTTAATGTGTAAATTCTACTTACAATGTCATCGTTGTGTTTATGGAGAACGTACAAAGATGAAAACTAATATTTAAATGAAAGTTTTAAGCACGCTGTTACTTTTTCTTCCATGAAAAGATTTTGTAAGTGCTTATTTTGATTTTTATACTTAAGCGACATGTAAAAATTAAAAAGAAAAAGCCAAGCATAATATAAGAAGTGGCTCTACAAACTTTAGAAAATTGGTTAAGTGAAAGGGGTAAGGTGGTGGGGGGGTGTAAGGAGAGTGTCAGGGAAGGGTGGGGAACAGAAGGCGTGGAGAGTGTCAGAGAAGGGGTGGTTTTGCAAAGAACACACAAAAAAAGTGTGTTACTGAAGTTGTAAAAGAACGAGCACAATGACGCAGTAATTTACTGTGTTATTGGACTATAACGTTGTACTTTGATTATTTTTTATTTATAGTAGTTAATGCCGTTGCAGTTAAGTCCAATATTGTTTTCGATATATAAATTAATCTTCCTCTCTTCTCCTCGTTAAAGGTATTTTGGCACCACGTTTTTTTCTTGGGGTATTTTGGTTCACTTCACCTTTTTTTGGGTCATTTTAGTTCCGGACTCAATCATATATAGCTCTATCATGTGATGTGAAGTAAACTCCACATGGAATATGAACAATCCCTCCACATATATGCAAAAAATTGAGCCCATATAGCCGGTTTGGCCAAAGTGCTTTTTTGTTCAAAGTTGAGGTGTTTGGCCAAGCTCTTGCGGGAAGAAAAGTGCTTTTGAGTAGAAGCAGAAGTTGTTTTTGAGAAGCTGAAAAAAGTAGCTTCTCCCCAAAAGTACTTTTTTAAAAAGCACATTTTGGGAAAATGCACTTAGAAACACTTTTTAAATTAATTGCTGCTCAAAAGTACTTTTTTAAAAAGCACATTTTGGGAAAATGCACTTAGAAACACTTTTTAAATTAATTGCTGCTCAAAAGTGCTTTTCAGGTTAATCAGCCAAACAAAAACTGCCACCAAAAGTGCTTTTTAGAAGCTTGGCCAAACGGTCTTAATAGTCATGGGTATATTACTCTCATTTTTTTTAAGAAAAGTGAGACTCATACATGTTATGCATCAAACTTTTTTTTCCTTATTACCTCAGAAGCAAACCATCTGTCATATATTTGATCTTTGTTTGGCCAGAAGTTACATCTTCAAATCTAATAGCATATCCAACCTTTTGACCCAACGGAACTCCACATTCCTCAGCAACACGTTTAGCAACAGTGATAGCAGCCACACGTCTAGGTTGAGTTATCCCAATGATACCACCATCACGGCAAAATCCTCCTTTAAAAAGATACTGAGGTATTTCTGCAAAGATATAGGCCACAACAGGATAAACCTGAGAAATTATTTAGTGTTGTGATTACTAAATCCACACGTACATCATCTGTCACATGTTCACCAGGGAATCAATGAATCATATATGCCATCGATCTTCAAATTTTCACCAGCTCTATAGTGATTGATTTGCACAAACAGGCAGATAGACACCTTTATACACCTCAGTAAAGATTGATAAACCAAACATAAGCCAACCCACACACAAACAGATAAAGAAGAAAGATGCAATATTCGTTAAAAAAAAAAAAAAGAGTTATCCTTTTTACTACTCCAACTGAAGCCGTGGAAAGCCTTAGAACTGACACTATGCAACATCATAAAATGACCACCATCATTGAAGTAGTACTTAAAGTACTGCAATGCAAAATGATTCTGCTTCAAAATACATGTCAGTCAATCTAAGAGGAGGTGTAGCAAAGTACTTACGAGTTGTCTTTCCGCTTCCGGTTTCTCCAACAATTATCAGAGTGTCATTGTTCCGCACCTCCTCCAAGAGTCTCCTTTCAACTAGAGTCAATCAAATAACACGTAAGATTAAAATCTACAGAATAAAGCAAACCAAAACCCCGATTAGTTGAAAACGGAACAACAGAATAGCCTTAAAATGAAAAATAATGCAATCCCCGTCATCTCGAGCAGTTACACAGTAACCTAGAATCTCTAAATAAAATTGGCTGTAACTACAAGAAAGAATAAATTTCCCACAGGCCATACAATAATTGAATAAAATGCCAACTCCCAACAAAAAAATTATTATAAAACAGTCAATAAACTGAAAAACAGCTCACAATTGAATACTCAGAACAGGGTGAGTGAAAAAAAAAAAAAAAGGCAACAAAAAAGAGCAGGCATTAGACTAAGGGGTTCAAATTAAATAACTAAAGCAATACCTGCAGCAATTGGTAAATTTTTTCTCTGTTGCTCAATCTTTTGCTTCCTGCAAAAATTTCAGACCCAAAATAATCAAACCTTTGAACATAAAGGCGTGCATATACATAGTTATATACCTACAAATGGAAGCATTTAGCTTCTTGGACTGAACCACAACAAGGGATAAAACTAAAATAAACAAACGGGGTATGCTAAAAAGTAGAAACCTGGCGAAATAGATCAAACCTTTGAACATAACTGTGCATATACATAGTTAAATACCCTAAAAAGGAAGCACTTTTTAGTTTCTGGGAGGAAATGGGGAAATTGACGGTGATGTCACACATCGTATCACATCAGGTGTCTTATGTGACAAGAAGGTGCCACCGAAACTTAAAGGCAAGTTATACAAAGTGGTGGTTAGACCGACTATGTTACATGGGGCGGAGTGTTGGCCAGTCAACAACTCTCACGTTCAGAAGATGAAAGTAGTGGAAATGAGGATGTTGCGATGGATATGTAAGCATACTAGGAGAGATAGGACTAAAAATGACGATATTCGGGACACGGTAGTGGTGGCATCAGTGGAGGACAAGATGCGAGAAGCGAGACTGAGGTGGTTTGGACATGTGAAGAGGAGATGCCCGGATGCCCCAGTGAGGAGGTGTGAGAGGTTGGCTATGGACTGTTTCAGAAGAGGTAGAAGTAGACCGAAGAAGTATTGAGGAGAGGTGATTAGATAGGACATGGCACAATCCCAGCTTACCGAGGACACGACCGTAGATAGGAGGTTTTGGAGGACACAGATTAGAGTAAAAAGGTAGTAGGTAGTTGAGTATTGTCCCACTTAGCCTTCCATACTAGTGGTTGTAGTATTACTCTTGTAGTTTCTTGCCCTTCGATTTCTGTTACTGTTACTATTTGTTGTTTCTTGTCCTTTGACGGTTGTATTACTTTGTTTTCATGGTGTATTCGTTATTTCTGTTTCATCCTACTTTGAATTGCTTGTTTCTTATGCTGAGGGTCTACCGGAAACAGCCTCCTTACCCAAGGTAGGGTTAAGGTCTGCATACACTCTACCCTCCCCAAACCCCACTTTTGTGGGATTTCCTTTGGGTACGTTGTCGTTGTTGTTGTTGGGACTGAACCAACAAGGGACAAAACAAAATTAAGCAAATGTGTATGCTAAAAAGTAGAAACCTGGCAAAGAATCAAATCTTTGAACATAAACGCGTGCATACACATAGTTTAAAACCCACAAAGGAAGCATTTAGCTTCTTGGATTGAACCAACAAGGGATAAAACTAAATTAAATAAATGGGTATGCTAAAAAATAGAAACCTGGCAAAAAGAATCAAATCTTCGAGCATAAACGTGTGCATATACATAGTTATATACCCGCAAAAAGAAGCATTTAGATTCTTGGATTGAACCAACAAGGGATATAAGTACATTAAACAAATGGGTATGCTAAAACATAGAAACCTGGCAACAAAGATCAAACCTTGGAACATAAACGTGTGCATATACATAGTTAAATACCCACAACAAGAAGCATTTAGCTTCTTGGACTGAACCAACAAGAGATAAAAGTAAATTAAACAAATTGGGTATGCTAAAAATTAGAAACCTGGCCAAAAAAAATCAAACCTTTGAATACATACATAGTTAAATAGCCACAAATGGAAGCATTTAGCTTCTTGGACTGAACCAACAAGAGATAAACTAAATAAACAAATGTGGTATGCTAAAAAGTAGAAACCTGACCAAAAAAATCAAACCTTTGAACATAATTTAGCTTCTTGGATTGAACCAACAAGGTGTACAAGTAAATTAAACAAATGGGGTATACTAAAAAGTACCTGGTAAAAAAAAAATACCTGGCAAAAAAGTCCCCTTTTGTTTGCTGATGATGAGTGTTTCTTGAAAAATTATTAGCAGCCATTGAAGGCATGTCTCAATATTTGTTCCAACACTTGTTAATGCCTTAATAACTTTGCAAAGCAAAAAGGTGGAAATTTTGTACACTAATTTGAACAACTTTGTATCTGAAGAGTTGAAAGAATGAGGAGCCCTAATTTGAACAACTTTGTATACGTTTTTAGTTTTAACGTTCACTCCCAAGCGGCCAAGCCTAACAAAAATATTTTTTCAGAAAGGTTTTCTGTAAAAAAAAAAAAAAAAAAAAAATTCTTTTTCATGTAAATACTCCCAGAGAAAAGTTTTTAAGTTTTTGCAAAACCTGAAAATTTATAATGACGTTTGACTGGAAAAACAAATCACATGTTTTTGGAACAAATGTAGAGTGTTTATCTTATAATTAAAATTATTTGATTTTTTTTTTTTGTCATAAGGATAATTTATTTGATTTTTTTATTGTAACCGCATTCAAATTCAACTAAATTCGATTCGCGCCGGAAAATTTATTGGTAGGGGTAAAGCACTATATAATAAGGGCGACTACATACCTAATGCTCTTATTCAAAGGCTTTAGTTAAGGATGAAAGAGTACTTATCATTCTATTACAATCATAATTAATATTTTTTATTTGAATATTTTTATTTTTTGTTGTTTTTTATTTAATTTACTATGTAGTTATAGTATAGTAGTAATAGAAGACAAAGAGAGTGCTTAAAATGGAGATTAATATATTTGGAAATTTCTTCATAAAAGAGTTATGTGAGTGTTTTTAACATACCAATTGCAGGAAGTTATCTACATTTTTCAAGCCCGAATTTTCATTAATATTAACATCATATATAAAATAAGAAATTATACCCAGTGTGTTATAAATATGATAATAATGTGCATGTCCATAACTTTTAGGAGTTATTTCACCATTATGTGTAGTTATACCATACCTTCGCTACTCCCTCATTCATCTCTCACAATCCCATATTCTTCCCCACCTTCTCAAGGGGTTAATGACATATTCAAGACAATCTTGTAACCCCCTCTATGAAGTAGTATAAACGGAAAAGGGCCTAAAATACCTCGAACTATTAGAATTGGTACAAAAATACCCTCAATCACTTTGACCCAAATACGACGTCCACCTATGGGGTCTAATATACCTCATCGTCCACCTATAGGGTCTATCTGCCTTATTTCTAATAATTAAATCTCATTTTATGATGTGGCATGACAAAATTTAATTGGTTACCCCTTATAATTAACTAATCTAATTAATTTTAAACTATGTTGACCGGATCCCAACCCACCTTGTCAAACCCGACCCACCACAAGTATACCATAAGTATTTCCTGGTAGGTGCGAAAGGAAATGCTTACCCATCATTCGTTGCATACTGGTTTTATTTTATTTTTTTTGCTAATTTTAACTATTTTTTCCTTTTCTTTTGGTTTTTGTTAAATTACTTTTCCTTTTAGAAGGTTATATGAGGGTTATTAGTTGGATGAGAATAACTGAGCGAACAGTGGATAAACTATTATGCAGCCTGGTATTAGTGCTTGAATTAAGCATTAGCGTACCGTAATTTTTATTGTTTCAAACAGAAATAGGTGATAATTTGATAAAATTGCTTTGTTTTTAACCTTATTTAATTTGGGGCGGGTCGGATTTGCCGGGTAGGTGGGTTGGGATCCGGTCAACATAGTTTAAAATTAATTACATTAGTTAATTATATGGGATAACCAATTAAATCTTTGACATGTCATAAATGAGATGGGATTGTTAGAAATAAGGGTATATTAGACCCCATAGGTAGACAGCAGGGGTATATTAGACCTCATAGGTGGACGTCAGGGGTATTTGAGGGTTCAAAGGTGAAATGGAGGGTATTTTGGTACCAATTCTAATAGTTTGAGGGTATTTTAGGCCCTTTTACTACACACTTGAACATCTTTTGGATGAATAAGAAACCTCCCATCTCTTTATTGTTCTTGCTTCATCTTGTGATAAATTGTACTACCTCTTTTAGAATGATTTTACAATACGTTATCAGCACGAGTTTGCTCAATTTTGCCTAACGATCCTATCACTTTGCCTATTGTACGTCTCGTAAGGTTTTATTTTCCTTCTAGTTTGAGCCTCACCGCTTCTGGTATGCGATCTGACCACCTCTTAATATTGATATAAAATATATTCGTCTGGTAGATTGAAAAGTTTTTACATTTAATGTCAGTTTGTTAAGTTTCGATCACGGGAGGATGGATGTTCTACTAATTTGTAAATGATTCACTAGGTTAATTAATCTTAGGCAAAGATGATCTATGCAATTACTATTACGTGCTTCATACCAAACAGTATATTAGGATAACATATTCTAGTTAGAAATATTATAGTGATGTCTCTGCCATGTAATTATGACTAATCCTTGTGTGTAATATAATGATTTGATATATACAAGACAGTAGCCTTGATTTTTAAGGCACTAAAATCTGGTGAACAGTTAGAAAATTATCTTCCCAGCTTTAATAACCATGGCATAAATAAAGTTAATTTCCTAATGAGCACATGTGGTTTATCTCCTTGAGTGTTGAAACTATGTTATTATCCGTTCAACAATTTATCTGATTCGATGAGTTGGTTAGCCATTTTTGGAGAATATAATAAATATATCATTGTTCAAAGAAGTCAGTTTGCTTATTTTATCAGATTAGGCATTATTTCTTCTTTACTTATACGGTTCCAAGTTAACAAATTGATCTAACTTATAATAAGTTTTTTATATGATATCACACTAACTTGGATGTACTTTCATACAATTACTTGGTTCTGATTAGTGAGTTGAGATGAATGAAGAAAGGTATATTGGATTCGTCTGATATTTCATCTTTTAATTGGCTTATGTATGCAATGAAGGGGCAATACTTTGAAGGCTCGTGGTTGAGTCTCATCATACTTTGGCCTCTTATGCCACTTGTTAAGGGTAAGGCGGTGGATTCAAGTTCCATTGCACCAAAAGGGTATGACATCGGGTTGGAGTCTCGATGCACCATGATGATAAAATGTTGAGTTCGAGCCCCATCGATTTATGGCCTAACAAGCCTTTATATGGATAAGACGTTAGGTTTGAGTCCCGATGCACTATATTGATGATATAATGATGATTAAGATAAAATAATGTGTATTTGATGAAAAAATTGTAAAGCACATCCCACTTGATATGCTCCATTCTGTGAGGGGAATGTGGTAGGTGCATAATAAGTCTCAATGAAAACAAGTGGTTAAACGAATGAACGTGGACGTGGCAAAGGAAAAAATAATGTTAATCATCATTGTGGTAATATAAGAGGAAGAACATTATGTGTCTTCATAATGGTCCTTCTAAAGGTGAAGGTAATTTTTGTCATCAATTTGGTATGAAAGGTCATTGGGCACGCGGTTGTCGTGCGACCAAATTTGATAAGTTTTATAAATCCTCCATCAAAAGAAAGGAATACAATTTCAAAGTGATGTCGAGGTGAGTCTCTCGTTAGGCGCCACGCTATGCGTGTTCATCCGAACCCCCTCGGCGGAAAAACACTTGTTTTTACAAGATTAAAATTATTTTTGATGTATATATAGTAGACGTTGAACTCCTTAGGCTTCTTCATATGTTTACTATTTTTTTTTTAAGTGATGTATAGGTATGAATATGATAAAGACAATGGGTTTATAATGAAAGTTTATGAAGCACGTATATATGATTATGGTCCATTCCTTGAAAAGAATGTGACTTGTGATAAGCATTATGAATGCGCCCATTTTTGAAAGTGAAATGTGTAAAATTATGGATAAGGACGTGCTCATATATAGTTGAATATATACCACAACTCACCTCTACGGGAGGTTTGAGAGAAATAATGAAGTTTTATTTTGGAATAAATGGTCATTGGCCACATATTTTTAGTTCGTCATAGATATTGTGGTTGCCTTATCATTAATTACCGAAGGGTAAATGCAAGAAATAAGTCTTACCTATAGACCATAATGACAATAATTTTCTCTCTAAGAGGAGATGTTCACCATGCAAATGGTGTGATGAAAGATTTGGTAGTACAAAATTAATTGGGAACTCTGAAAGAGCTAAAGAGTTACTACCCAGTGGAAGAATTTTTTTTCATAATATTGGTGTTGTAGTAAGTCTCAAAAGAAACTAATTATGTTTCTAAGGGCACTGGCGGAAAATGAATTATATTGAGACTATAAATTATGCGAAGGTTTAATATCTTCATGTTACTACAACTATAGCGGGTAAACAAAATGTATGTGAAATGTTTCCTGTTTTTCCTTAGAATTTATACACATAAATACAAGCATGATGGAAGGTTGGCATGACCGGTTGGCCATCCCGGTTCAAATATGATGCAAAAATAATTGAGAATTCATGTGGTTATTATATATTGAATAAATAGAAAATTCTTCACGAATTCTCTTGTGCTGTGTGTTCTCATGAAAAATTAATTATTGTACCAACTAAGGTTGGGATTGTATTTCCTGATTTTTGAACGTATAAAATGTGATATATATATATATATAGGGCCCAATCACCTACCATGTGGACCAGTTTAGTATTAGATGCATCTATGTTATAGTCACATATGCATTTGGTATCAACTTGCAATTTGGTTTTTGCAAGATTGTTTGCTTAAATTGTTATTTGAAGAGCACAGTTCCAAACTATGAAATTATGTTGATAATGCTGGTATATATCCAAGTTGATTTAGCAGAAATTGTATGCCTCCAATTATAGCTAAACAATTGGTTATGAGAACAAAACTCCTAAAAAGAAATTTGGGATGAGATATGTTATTTAATATGTAGCAGACATTTGTACGCATCAAGCCAACAAGTGATAATAAGTTCCCCTATTACAAGTGGTTCAGGGTCAGGAACCAAATAATTTCCTTCTAGAAATTTAAATGTGCGGTATATGGTTTTAGTGCTCCACCACAAAGTACAAAGATGGGCCCCCAAATAAGGTTGGGAGGTAAATGTTAGATTTCCTAACATTACGGGGAGGGATGATAAGCAGCTGTAAAATAATGTATATGTAATGAATTATCACTGGTATGATCCTCGTTGAAAAGATAATTCAAATTAACTGCCAGACACATTTATTGACCCAAAAGTGAGTATTATATTTCAGCCGCAAATGCTCCAGTTAGAATTAAAGTTTTTAAAGGACAAAGTCTATGGCGATAGATCGATCGGTTCCAAAGATAAAACTCCTAGATGAACGAGAGGAGCAAATGATTAAAACGGTTATATATTGAGGCAAGTTCTTTAAAGAGCACCAAGACATAACACTTCATCAAACCTTGGGATAGGTTCAGGTACCTGAAAATGATGGAAAATGAAGAGATCTTGAAAATTTATATCGCATTGGAACCGATATCAAATGACCGTCGGCGGTATCTTTAAAATAATGTAGAGCTCAACATTATAATGGTGATGAGAATTTTGAATTCAAATCTGTCAAAGGATGTGGACAGATATAATGATTGGCCAAATAAAATACGTAGTTCAAGTATATTTTGTTTCACTTGGAAAAGTGATGTTTTGGACCTATAGTCCAAGGACCTCAAGGTATAATGTCGATGGGGTACAAATGGGTTCTTGTGCGAAAGGTAAAATGGGGAATAAAAACCGTAAATATAAAATACGGCTTGTGCCTTGTGGCATAAAGTTTTTCGCAAAAGTCCAGACATTATTGTATGGATGTATGCATTCTTCTGTGGTGGATGCAATAGGGTTTTCTATCAGTCTGGCAATATATGAAAATTTTGAATGCGTATGATTAAATGTTGTCAATATGGTTATACAAACAATAAAAGAAAATCCGTAGGGATTTAAATTGGTTTGAAACATTTAAGGTTTACGAAAATAAAGCTTCAACAAATCTTTATATAGGTTAAAGCGATTCCATTGAGTACCCCAATAATTGTGATGTCGCTAAATGTAATTAAACATCATGTTGACCTCGTGATAATAATGAGTATATTGTATTGCATACCGCAGAAGAAGTTATTAATATAGATTTGTTTATCCTAACAAATATTATGAAGGTATTGTTGGTTATGTAAAATGCAGAGCATTATTTTTATTATTACATGAAGTTTGTTCTTTAAGCGAGTTACCGATTTGCATGTGATAGCTACTTACAAAGCAAGTCAGTGATGAGTGTCTAGCTGAGATCAATTATTCAGCACATTTTGCAATAGTATGATGTTTATTTGGAAATGAAGATTTCAACAATATAGCTCAATTTAAAGAAGGATATAACAGAGGAGACAATATACAACACATTTCATCAAAGTTCTTTTCTAAACATCATCTTCAATAGAAAGGTGAAATATGTGTTCAACAAATACGCTCGATTGATGATTTGACGAATGTGTTCACTAAAGATTACTAACCTCGACATTTGAGAAGCTGATATACAAGATTGAGATGCGTCGTCTCCGACAAATAAAGTAATCTTTTCATTAGGGGAGAAAATACGCGCTGCACTCTTTTTTCCTTGGTCAAGATTTTGTCCCATTGGGTTTTCCTGACAAGGTTTTTAACGAAGCAAAAAATAATGCCTAGTACAAGTTATGTGTGCTCTTTTTCCTTCACTATAATTTTTCTCACAGGGTTTTTTTTTAGTGAGGTTTTAACGAGGCACATTATCGGACATCCAAGGGGGAGTGTTGTAAATATGATAATAATGTGGATGTCCATAACTTCTAGGAGTTATTTCACCATTATGTGTAGTTATACCACACCTCCACTACTCCCTCATTCATCTCCCACAACCCCGTATTCTTCCCTACCTTCTCAAGGGGTTAATGACATATTCAAGACAATCGTAACCCTTTACATGAAGTAGTATAAATAGGGGTATGATATGTGATGTACTACACACTTGAACATACTTGGATGAATAAGAAAGTTCTCATCTCTTGTGTCTTTATCTCTTTATTGTTTTTGCTTCATCTTTTGATTGTACTAACTCTTTTAGAATAATTTTACAACACAGTGATCTTAAACTTTTAATTTTCGTTTGTTCCATGAGCAAACCTTTAAAATTAAAAATTAAAGCTTGTTAAACCTGAAGTTTTGCCCCATGGGGCAAGCGAAATCAAAGTTTAAGATCACCCGTCTCCAAGATCATTCTTATAAATTACCATATATAAAATTGAGTTTTATAGGGATTTTCTTGTATTTTTAATCGTACACTGTAAGTGTACTTATGTAAGAAAAACTAAGTTGGCTTTTGGCCATGAAAATCAAATATTTTTCACCTTATTTGGTATTTTGGAGTTGGAGTTGAAGATGGAGTTGTGTTTGGTCATAGTTTTTGTAGAGAATATTTGGTTGTTTGAATGTATTGAAAGTGAAAAAAGTGAAAACAAGTTTTTTTTTGTGTTTTTCAAATTCCAAATACAACTTGAAGTTGCATTTGAAAATTTCAAGCCAAACGTTGATTTCCAAATAAAGTGAAAACGTTTTCCGGGAAAAAGTGAAAATTTCACGGCTAAACGGGCCCTAAGATTAGCATTAAAATTGTATTTTCCTAGTTCAAGTTTATTTTAATTAATGTTACAAGTTTGATTCTTGCTTCCTATATTTGCTTGATTCTTTTTTTGATGTCTTCTTGGTACGATTGATCTTTGATTACCTTTCGCTCTGTTGTCGGGTTGAGTATCTGTTGAATTGATCCAATAAGTTGAACTTGAAATGACACATCAAATTATTAAATTAAAACATTTCAAAAGAGTGCAACCAAATGAAATCAAAATGTAACCCGAACCTAAACATATAAAGTAATTATAAAATGAAAAGAAAGAAAAACGATTCATTATTCAACCCTTTACGGGATGAACAACTTGTTTGAATAGTTGTTACCTAATGTATTGTATTGTGTTATTAGTTTATATACAATATTTATTTTGATTGTTACTTTAATTATTGTATCGTATTGTTAAATCCATCATTACAAATCTGTAATGACCATTCTTGTAGGTTTATCTTTCATGCCACGTTATAACAACAAAAAATCCAACTATTGTATTTTTATACACAAGACGATACAATACAAAACAATGCAATGCAATATACCTAACAACCATCCAAATGGGATTCGGTTTTCGGTTCGGTTTATCAAATTTTAGGTTTCGATGCTTTGAAGGTGGACACCGAACACCGAACCAAACTAATTCGGTTCGGTTCTTTTGGTTTCGATTTTTTGAAGTTCGGTTCGGTTTCAATTTTTTCAATTCGATTTTTTTGATATGATATTAGAAGCGGTTCCATTTACACTAATTCATATTCTCAAAAGCAATAAAACATAAAACTGATAAATTAAAATCAAAATCAAACAAACGGGATACGTAAAACCATAACCATGATATAGGATTACTAGGTGTTATATACATACAAAAATAACTAAGAAAACATAAAGCACATACATTAATCCTAAACACATCCTAATCACCTTCCTTTATTAAGTATATTTGATGTGAAAAATTAGATCTCTAAGAGTTAAATGATTATTTTAATTTTTTTGGGTAATATATTAAATTTCGGTGGGCGTTTGGTTCTTCGATTTGGTTTTATCAAACATTGTAGTTCGGTTTTTTGAAGGTGATTTAAAGTTAGTAGCCTAATCCAAATAGAGTCTAAAGTTAAATGACAAATTTGCCCCCCTTTGTACTTGTAGTTCAAGGATTTTGGAGGTCATTTAAATTAGTAGCCTAAAGCCAAATTTGAACAAAAAAATTTCTCTGTGTAATTTGTTCCTCACATATTTTACTTTTTGTTCCTCTCCTTTTCAATTTGAATCGATCCAATTCTTAATAATTCCAATCTTACTTTCCTCTTTCCAACTTTGCTTCTTTTTGCCGACTTTGCCGCTTACTTTCCAATCTTCGGTGATTTCCGGTAACTTAACCGACCTAAATTTCGTTATTTTTCTCTATTTTATTTATATTTAATAGCTTTAATTTGATTATTAGTTTGTGATTACTGTATGTATGGAATTATATACTACATTTTTGTTTATAGAATTTGAAATTGCTGATTTTAGGTTTTTTTTTTTTTTTTGTATTCAATTTTTAGTAATTGAAACATCATATTAAATTTTTTTTTGTTGATGATTAAGTGTAGTTCGTCCATTTTGTTCGTGTTTTAATGAGCTTATATTGTATTGATTCAAGTTAACTGTTTAAATCTTTCGTACTCCGAAAATTGACCTGAATTTCGCTATTTTTGTCGATTTTTTCGTGTTTTATTTGGTTATTATTTAGATTTAATTTGATTATTTGTTGTTGATTACGAATTGTATACTACATTACTTGTATGTGTTCGATAGAAATTCGAAATTGGTGATCTTAGGCTTTAGCTATATATAATTTTAATAATTTGAGTGGTTAATTGTAGGACTTTACATGTCTTTTTTATTGTACATCGATTTCTTGTCTGTTTTTATTTCTGATGGATGCAACTGAGACTATAATGTAATAGGAAATGAATAAATTTAGTTTTTGTAAGCATCAAAAAGACTAAATTAAACTGAATTTGGCGCCAAGCGTTAGGTTTTTAGGAGAAAACGTATTAGGGAAGTGTGTAATTAGAGAGCTATAAACGTGAGATACGGATGAGAATATCATTGAGCTTAAATTTCACTTAAAACCGAGTACGACAAAGTAATAGTAGCTATCTGATATGTTCCCTTGAATCTCATGAATTAAGCGCGGGATTCAAGTCATAACTCCACCATCCTTCTGCCTTGGATTCCCTAACTACCAATCCTTTTATAACGTCTAGCGGGACGTAAATCTGGCCCAATTGAGTAGTGAATCAAGACTGGTAAAGGATTATTAGCTTTACAATCTTGTAACGTGGAAGGCTAAAAGCTATTACTCCTTTTGTTCCGTTTTACGGCAACTGTCTAACTCTTTGTATTCTGAAGCCGACCTAAATTTCACGAATTTTCTCTAACTTTTCCTGTTTTATTTGCTTACTATTTAGATTCACAGCTTTAATTTGATTATTCGTTGTTGATTACTGTAGGTACGGAATTATATAGTACATTCTTCCCTAGGAAACTTGTACATGGTCTATAGAAATTCTAAATTTCTGCTTTTAGGCCTTTTCCATATTCAATTTTAGAAATTGCAGGACTTTACATCTTTTTTGTTGTGCATCTATTTGTTGTCTGTATTAATGAGCTGATGTGGTATTGATTAGAATTTGCTTGATTTTTTATGGATATAACTTATAAGTATAACTGAGACTACAATGTAATAGGAAACGAATAAATCTAGTTATTGTAAGCATAAAAAAGACTAAATTAAACTGAATATGGCGTGAAGCTTTAATTTTTTAGTCGAAAATGTATTAGGAAAGTGTGTAATTAGAGAGCTATAAACATGAGATATGGATGAGAATACTGTGGAGCTTTAATTTCACTTAAAACCGAGCACGACAAAAGAATAACTACACCTTCCTTTTGCCTTGGATTAGAGTCATAACTCCACCATCCTTTTGCGTTGGATTCCCTCACTACCAATCCCTTTATAACGTCTAGCGGGAGCCAAATCTTGCCTAATGGAGTAATGAATCAAGACTTTTGCCTTGGATTCCCTCACTATCAATCCTTGTATAACATCTAGCGGGATTGAAATCTGGCCTAATTGAGTAATGAATCAAGACTGATAAAGGAATAATAGCTTTACAATCTTGTAACATGGAAGGCTAAAAGCAATTACTCTTTTATTCTTAGAAACAATTTAGTTTTGGCTTTTTGTTTTACGCTTAAGGACATGATTTTATAGCCACATAAGTGCCATGTCATGTTTAAGACAAGTTCCAAAAATCTTTCTTCTCTCTTAAACTCCGTGCCTAGTCAATCACCTTCACATAAAATGAAATGGTGGGACTACATAATGGAGGAATTAGTTATGAGAAGCTTAAAGCCTTATTGATCATAGTGCCATCCTACATGCGTTTCGGTGAACCAACCCAAAAGCTAGCTCATGAGGTGAGTATAAGGAGACAAACTCATCCTTCTACCAATGTCAATGTGGGACACTGAAGGCCAAACTGCACAGATGGTGGGTTCCTGTGCTGGTGGGAGGAAGGGGGTACCTGGTAGAATAGAATATTGAGGTTTGAGCACCCTTGTCCGGACATGACCATCATTAAAAAAAGGAAAAAAAATCAAGTATTTAAAAAGCTTCTTAAAAAAAGTAAATTATATTTAAGTGAATAAATGAAGTAAAGATCTTGCAAATTAAGTTCAAAAACCAATTTAAAATTTTGATTTAGATGCAAAAGTGCAGTCAATTTTCTAATTCAATTTAAATGACTAGTATTGATCTCTAAATGCAAATGGTCAACCATTAGTACATACTTCAACAACCAGAGGGGGTTGGCTACGACCCCACACTTAGTTCTATTACGTATTCTTACGGTTGGAGCACTTCATCATATTGTTTTAAAGCTCCAACAATGGCCAATTGCTCCAGATGATTTAACCCGTGGTTGGACTACCCCACAGTTACTTCAAATTATACCATATAAAAATAGAAAACAAAGAAGCTAACTAATACAAAAAAGCATGATAAGAAAACAAAAGGAGTCATTCGAGAAAGTGTCCGATTGTATGCACAAATTTACTTTTTTTAAGAAGCTTTTTAGGTACTTGAAGTGAAGTAAATGAAGTAAAGATCTTGCAAATTAAGTTCAAAAACCAATTAAAATTTTTGATTTAAACACAAAAGTGCAGTCAAGTTTCTAATTCAATTTAAGTGACTAGTCTTGATCTCTAAATTCTTTGTCCTGAAAAGTACAAAGTTCATTAATAACGTTCCCTCAACAATTAATCTCTTTTCCAATTATATTTGCTATTTTTTTGAACAATCGAATCGAGGGTTTGAAGGAGAATTGGCCTCAATATTGTGAACTAATCGAGACCGAAATCGAAAAAAGTGATACGATCGGAGAGGAATAACCGATCCATATAAGAACGACGGGGCAGTCAAGAGCCTCACCCCAATTAAAGACTCCCCAAAATCATAAGGAAGAGAGCGGCCACCAAAAGGTTCTCTTGGAAAAGCTCTCTCCTCCACTCACCAAACCCATTCTTTCTATCTATTCTTTTTATCGGTGAAGAGGTGCCTTGGGCTCTTTTCCAAGGGGTAAATATTATTGAGAACTAAGAAGTGGGTAGAGAAGGAAGGAAAGATCCCTTTAAAATCTTCAAGCAAGCTGCATATCTTTCTTCACTTTTCGAACATGGGGTTGACTACTCTTCTGATTCATTCCTCGTATCATCTAGGATTGAATAGGACTTACAGAACAACTGAATATAGCTTAAAAAAGCTGCACCAATAGCCAAAAGCCATGAACATTTGTAGTTGATCTTCTGTGTACTAGTTTCTCTTCGATACATCTTGTGTTCCTTTCTTTCCACATTGTCACTCTCCTAGAATAGAGCCCCAGATGATGAGGAGTACGCCTTAGCCCTTAGCGCCTTGATACCTACACATGCTGGCTAAGCGAAGTGAGGCGCGCAACGTGAGCTTCACCTAGCTTCAGAACTTAAGCATGCTTAAATGAGCCTTTAACACCACTGGTTCCAGCAATCTTTTCATGAACTGTAGGGGAATCGGTACCTTTAAGAATCTTGCTATGTAAATACCAGTAACTTCTTAGTGCTTTTAATCAACAAAATCTTACTTAGAGAAAACAAAGCATGACACGTAGGCTTCAGATATGAAGGAAAGTGATCCAAAGCTTTTTAACTCACGAGGATAGTTTGTCCACTGCTCTAGGGTCATGAAGCAGTTAGACAAAATTCGAAGAACTTGGAGAACTTAATAGCAGGCAACTTTAATACCATTTGATAATGGGGATGAATTTAAGATCTTATAAGAGGCATTTGTAATAAAGTATCATGTATATGAAGATTACACTGGGTATGTTGTTGTTGCTATTGTATATGAAGATTCAAAATTGAAGTCTTCTATACAAATAGCTATAGAGGTTTAACCACTAAGAAGATTAGGGGAAAGGTTGCAAATGCTAAGTAGTCAGAGAAGATCACTGGTGCACTAGAATTGCTTCCTCTACTTATCGAGTGGAGCATTGGAAAGATATTTTCAATGTTCTGCGAGGAAATTAAAAGAATCATATATGTTGAATATGGGGATGGTCTGAAGATAATTTTTTCGAACAAGCAATAGCTTGGTCTCACTCGTTTGAGGAAATAGTTCCTAATCCCTTCAAATTTACTTTATGTTCTGAAGCTAACATAGCACAGTGCTAAAAACCATTGTTGGACATCAAAGAAATTGTTAAGGGTGGAAGAGTGAGAGCTTGATTCGTCTACTGAGGAAATAGGGAGGTGAAATAGGTCTCAAAGCTTCACTCCATGAAGTGGAAAAGTAATGTTAAGGTTTTTTTTTTTTCCTGTGAAGGCATGTTCTGGCAGAACAAAGAGACCATGGCGTTACAATTGCTTTGGAAGCACAGATCCGTGTCCTCCCCCCCGACCCCGAAAAGTCTCTAGCGTTAGGTGGAGAGCTAATGAAGCATGCCTCAGAAGAGATATTTGTTAGGAAAAGGGGGTTCTGGCTTCTGATACACTGGAGATCCTAATCATGTATTGTTACACTGCGGTACCAGTCAACAGTATACGTGTTACCATGTAACCTTCTGGGTTCATCTTGGTGCATATTTATAAGTTGATACTTTCGAATTGTAAAAGAAAAAGAAAATGTGTTCCTGCGTTGTGGGCAGCAAGGGAGCTGTGGTATATGTTCCTAAACCTATTAGGGATCCATTGGGCAATATGCATATTGAGTTGGTTTGGGAGAAAGACACAAAATCTATACTATTCCCAGCATTATCTTGTGGCTTTTATGGAGGAAGAAATATCAGAGATTTGACGGTGTATCAATTTCTGCTCATATTAAAGTCAACGTGTTTACTGACTCTTGCCTTTTGCTATAGGTGTAAATATGTTAACAATGTAGATGCTTTAATTGACCTTACTAATTCCTAACATTTTTGAATCAGGGACGTACCAAATGTATTTATTCCGCTACATGCTTCCTTTTTTCTTTTTTATTTTGTTCAGAAAGGTAATATTACATGCTTACTTTATTCTTAAAAGGAAAAACCGATAGTTTGTGCACAGAAGAATTATGATGTAAAGATAAGACATGAATTTTGCAAGTTTTAAAACATTTAAGTATTGAATGGCACATCTGTATATAATTTGATACGTTCTATAAATAATTTGCGACTTTATTACGTATAAAATACTACTATTACTACTACTAATAATTATTATTATTTGTTACTTTATTGCTACTATTCCTTCTAGTCCTTTATGCATTCAAGCTTTTATTCGCATGATTAACTTGTTTTCTAAGTAAAAGTCATGTTAATTTTAATTGATCTTCTTTAGCGATGTTAATATAATTTTAATTATATCTTTTGATATTATTATCAAAAAATGCACCCATACTTTGTACTAAACAGCTTCTTATTGAAATTCGGCTATAACGTATTAGCTTTTCAGTTCCAGATGAATATTAGGATTCACTGAAACCATTTCCTTCTAAGGCTTTTCTATATGATCCTTCCTAACAACTATAGTTTGCAAATGAGTTATCTTTTTCTTCCATATTTATTCCTGGCTTTTCTATATGATCCTTCCTAACAACTATAGTTTGCAAATGAGTTATCTTTTTCTTCCATATTTATTCCTGCTTGCTTTAACACGTGAGGTATAATGAAACTGTTACAACAGTTAGTTCTTTCCCATCTTTTTTCTTTTTATTCCTTTTTTCTCTCTCTTCCTTTTTGCACCTTGAAATTAGTGCGTACCTGATCTTATACCAAGGATAATGGGTCTCGAAGGGACATCTTTGGAATAATAGTGGGCTTTAGTAAGTTGTCGTATTGTGAGTATGTGCTAATGCATGGATCTGTTCAGGGTAGTATCTTGATATATACAGTGATTGATGTTGCTTCCTTTTTCTGCAAGTCTAACTATAAGTGGCTTAATCAATTGTAAATTTCTCTGTTTGAATGTTTAGTGGTCTTTTATTTGTTTTGGTAGGTACTTTTTATCTGCGCATTTTATCTGTTGGAGGTTTGAGAAGTATCTTCTGGTGTTTGCAGTTGAAAATAGAATGCAAAGCTAGTACTTTGGATGACTTCAACATGCAAATGGAGCAACGAGTCTCCTTAGAGTGTGACACATGCCTCCATCCTGAGACTTTTATGCGAAAGGATGGGGTTTCTGGTGTAACACAATATCCTGCAGCAGCACTCCCATTGATACCCTCAAAAGATCATCCTGATTCACAGCAGTCTGTGCTGACACATGATCATGCGGTGACACAGCTGGTACCATCCTCTCAAGACCAGGTTATGCTACTGCAGCCAGGTATGTCATCGAAATATACGCTTTATCTTAGCTGTCTTACACTTGATAATTCCCTAGTTGCGGGTGGTTAACTTGTCATTTCTGCTGCTGGGATATTGATTACTAATGCAGCCAAAAAGCAGACACGCCAATGGGCTGCATGGACACGTCAGGAGGAAGAAAGCTTTTTCTCTGCACTGCGACAAGTTGGCAAGGTACGTAATTCACTGTTTTGGTGTATATATAGGCATATAGCTGGAGTCCTCTTTTGTTTTTTGTTTTTCTCGTGGGATCAATAATTATTGTGCTGTGGCACTTTCTGTCTCAGAATTTCGAGAAAATTACTAGTCGCGTGCAGAGCAAAAACAAGGATCAGGTATATATGGCGCCATTTATTTATTTAATTGTCCACATATCTTTTTCTTCTATGCTCTTTGCTTCCTTTTTTTTTTTTTTTTTTTTTTTTGAACTCTTCTATTCCTTTGATTTGGCAGGTCAGACATTATTATTATCGTCTTGTGAGGCGTATGAACAAGTTGTTGGGTCCGGATCTTTGTCTTGATGCCAAAAATTCCAAAGATACTAATGCTGCAATGCTGCGATGGTATGTGGGAGCCATTACCTAGTCGTTCATCTCTCTTCTGCTTATTTCAAACTAATGAAACTATTGGCCGGAAATATTTTCTGCCATTTCGTTAGCAGCGCGATCCTCTTTTGGTCCATTTTTTTATGACATAGAAGCATGGTATGCGTTAAATGTAAGGATGGTGTTGTGTAGTAACAAAATGAAGTCATGGGATCAATGTTGTCTTTTTTTAAGCATTTAAAATGTAGTGTTATTGCTGTGGTAATTATGCATTACAGGCATGCTACACTTGTATTTCTTTCCCATGGTGAAGCAAACCAGCTAATACAATATGTTCTGTTTGTTGGTTTGGAGGAGTAACTCACTGACTTTTTCATATTCACAACAAAATCTATTATGTAAACTTGAAGCGAAATGTAGCTTACATTTGACACTTTTACATGTTAAATAGCTACTTCTAATGCTATAGCTACCTTTGACTTTGTCTGCAGGTGGTCTTTACTGGAAAAGTATAGCTGTAAAGCTTCAAAGCTTCATTTGAAACCACGGAGATTTAAAATATTTATTGAAACTTTGGTCAGTCAAGAACATCAATTTTTTCCTTTATAACGCTCCATGTTTCAGCATGATTTGTTTTATTCTTAGCTGGACTGAACAAACATTATATTGTCATAAAGGAGAGTCAGCTGTTGAAAGACCGGAAAAAGAATGTAAGAAGGCGTCCTTCTCAAGGAGAAAGTAGTTCTACAGCTGCTGCATCTCTTTCAAGTCATGGAAGAGTGTCAACTACTGATAATCGGACGGTTAAAGTGGTTCTTCTCGACAACCAGGACGTACAAAAGTTTGGATCTGGAAAAGGCTCTTCTCTGAAACGCCATGTCACTATGGGTGTCAATAGAAGCAATGCAAAAGCAGACTCTTCTGTGAAAAATGCTAGACATCGACGAAGGATAGGTTTGTTAGTTAATAGACTCGTGAATGAATTGCAATTGTGGCTTCTTTGGATTTTATGCTTCCCCTGCATCTTTTCCCAAAGCATATTTTAGAGATATACATTGCTCCATACTGGATATATTGGGGCATAGGTTTGTGAACTCCTCCCATTCCGTATGTTTTGAGTTGGTAGCGCAATTCTTTTACATAGAGTAGTAATTGTTTTTTGTATGACATATTATGGAACTATGAGTGTAGGTGTTTCTTTTACATGGAAATACTTGTTTTTGTTCTTCTTACACACTACTTCCAGATGGCATCAGAAAAATTATCTGACTGCGTTGCACATGTCATTGGAGTGACAAGGCAAAACGTTTTCTTCCTCCCACCCTCCATACCTTAGCTGACATTGTTCAGAGGAGGGTTAATAGTGATATTCCTGTGACTGATATAGTCTATCTACTGCTTTGTCTTTTTTCTTTTTGGTGTTCTCTCATTTTCCTAAATAACAAGGCTGTCTCTGAGCTCAACTCTGAGTTGTATTGTCTCTGGGTGGCAGGTTCTGCATCAACAGCTGCATATAAAAGGTGGGAGAAGGCTGCAATTGCTGGAGTTTCATTGGTAGCTGATGCTGCCGAGCATTTGGAACGGGCAACTATTGATAAAGATGTCGGACAGGTCCAGAATTCACAGGGTGAGTAATTAGTTGAAGCTTTCTTGTTTCCATTGTGGGTTTTTGATTCCATCAAATGCATCTAACTTCTAGCCATCCTTTATGCGAATAACTTGCAGGGATAAATGGTTTTGAACATGTTGGCAAAGATATGCATTCTTTGGCGACTTTATCACAAAATCTGTTAAATGAGGCCAATTTACAGAGTTGTATGAAACTCAAGCTCCAGCTGTTTCCTGTTGATGAAGGAACTAGGAGAGCCCTGGAAATGGTAGGTTAACTAAATCTCTTTGCTGTTCTGTGATTAACTGGTTACAACATTTGATGCAAAATTTATTTCCTATCACTTCTCTTTTCCTTTCTGTGCCAGGATAATCATAACCCGTACTTGGAACTCACTCTAAGTAATCGAAAGAAGATGTCATCCGTTTTGGAACATCTCAATCGTAAATGGGGAAGTTCGAGCATAGCAACTGGAGAACTGGTGCTTTTTCCTTACCATGTACAGATGGAAAACCTGGTGCACTCCCTGAGATGGACCAAAGATACTGCACAAAGTGCGGCAGATGTGCATAATCTGATTGGACGCCCTCCAGTTTTCCGTCTCAGGTCCGTGTTTTACATTTTCTTTTTGTATCCTTCGGAAGTTATCTCTACAATAGTTATGGCCTTGTGGGACTGATTTATTTTTTCTTATTTTAGATATGGTTGGTTTCCAAATGCTGAGCTTGGAATGTCTCAAGAACCATTGTCATCTACCACCCCGTTTACGCAAAATTCTAACACTAACATAACTAAAGAAAAGAATGCAGAAATACTAGCATCATCCCATGGTAAACTTGTACGATTTGCTAAAGAACCACTAGTTTCTAACCCAAGAATGACTGTGACATCCTCCTCAATCGAGCTGTCTGGCGAGTCAGACTTGCAAGCTAGCGTGGGTCTGAATACCTACACTTCTGATCATGATGAAACTTTGCCATTGCATAGAAGGGAGTACGGGGATGCAACCACAGCAGAACAAACTGAGATGGTATTTTTTTTCCTTCAGTTTTATTCTCATTATCATTTTGGCTTAATTTGCTTTATAGAAACTCAGAGAACTGGCAATTCAGTTGAATTCCTTTTGGCTCTTTTACATTCAGCTTATCATTGTGTTTGCTTTTATTGTCTATATTTTTGTGTGATGCATAAAAAATAGCACACCTTTTTTGTAACTTGCTGAGTTATCCTATTACATGATGAACTTCAGCAAACTTGGGTTTGTCTGCTTTATACGGGCTATTTCTATTCTTCTAGTATTCGGATTTTGCTCTATGTGAGATATGTTGAAGACCGCCTTATCTTGATGATGCAATAGCTTATTAAGGAAACCATTCTTGGTACAAATTTTTAACGACATGGTTAGCATTGGTTTTGGTCTAAGGTAGGAATCAAAGTAAAATCTACTGGTAAAGCATGTCAAAGGGGACATGGACTCCCATATAGAAACCGCCTATTTGAGGTAGCATCCCAGGACACGTCATTTGGCACTCGTTTGTCTGATTGTGAAGCTATCAGTTTCCAAGATAATGATTGAGTAAAACATGTTTTTACTTGCTGGAGAGAAACTGAAGTTTTATCACCAGATGGTCAAGTTTTTAGCAAATGTCATTTGAGGTTCTCCCTCTTTTATTCTGGTTATTGTTTCTTTTTGCGTGTTGTGTGTGTGTGTGTGTTAAGGGGAGTAATTTTTGCTTTAAAAGAATGTTCGGTTGCAGATCGATGAATAAGTTGCAACTTGCTCATTATTCTGTTCCTGATTTTTTTCCTACTTCCCATTAGCATGATATGCAGGGAGGTAAGGCCAGTGTTTTATCAGTAGGGGGTTGGGAAGATAGCCTTACCAACATAAGCATTGGAGATCTTCTCTCTGATGCACCTGATGATGAGGAAACAGACTGCGTTAACTCAACTTTACCTGGAAGCTCTCAGTTTCTCCAACAGATGCCATTTAGCTGCGACTCCTTTGATGCAGCGATTGCTGCTCATATATATAAGCATCAAAGCAAAGCTGATTCTCAGATGGCTCTTCCACCTCAATCATCTTCCATTTGGAATGCTGAAGATACATGTGATGCTTTTGCATTTAAGAAAAATGTTGCTTTCAATGACAAAGCGCAGAGTTCATCCAGCAATATTGGTGCTGAGAACTGCCAGCGGATTGCTCAGTCATGTTCCCTAGTATTGGATTCAGGAATAAAGGTTTATGTCAAAGAGAATCTTATCAAGTATCACTTTGTGCTAGTTATAGATGGAGCATATACATCATTTTTATTTTCTTTTGCAGGATTTACCAGGGAACATGGAATCCTTTACTGATGAAACTGCTCGTGATGATCCAGTGGATGAGTGTCAATCCGATGCGCAAGCTTTGGATGGTTCTGCAAAGGATCCTAATGGGCTCTCCGAAATATATTGGGTAAATCGTTTCTTACTTGTCCTGCTTATGCTTCTGAATGTGGAGGCATTTTGGATAATTAACGCCTGCCTTTCTGCTAATATTGGTGCTGGCAATTGGCATCAGTTATATATACAACCCTCTAATATGTCGTCTTTGAGGTGTTATTTACCTAATTCCTCGTTTTTCTGCAGACGGACTCTTTAGGACCGCTAGAATTGGATGCACCACCTTCATGTAGATATCATAGTGAAGACCTAATTCTGGGTGATAGTATTGATGGCTTGCACCGTCTCATAGCTAGCAGTCTGGATGCATTTCAAAATTGCTCGTTCTTTGGGTTGGACAAGAAAGAGCCTGGATCTACTGTTGAACCCGTAGAGACTAAGACTACTACATTTTCAGACTTAAAGATCGGCGCTGAGGTCTAAGTTTCTTGACTGTGGGACTGGAGTAAGCGGTGTTTATTTGTTAAACTTAGTTCGACTGACTTATAGGGGTCGTTGTCACAACAATCTCTAGTACAGAACTTCCTGCATGCGCAAGTAAGCATGGCTCTTGAAAAGAGAAAAGGGTTGAAACGGGACAAAGGTTACTTAATGTAGAGTATTTCAGATGTCTCTGGATGTTGTACATTGTGTAGATCTTATGTGCAGCATGTGAAAATGCCAATGTTTTTTGGTTTTTCAACTGATGGATGTTGCAAATTCTGGACTTTGGCATGACAAGGTTGATATCGATATTAATTAATCGATAACTAAAAGAACGTGAATATTATAAATAGACATGGGAAAACCAAAATTTCAAAATATTCACTGTTTTATCTCCCAAATTCAGGCTTCCTATAATGTTCCCACTATACTTCAATGTTGCTGATTGTTTTCCTACTCTAGTAGTTATAATACAAAAGTATACTCCATTATGCCGTAAATATAATATGTATAAAGCAATATGCTTGTGGATAGGATTAATTGATAGTAGTTTTTATCTGATCAATATGACCAAATATATGATGATACTAGTTTGATTATCACTCAGGTGGAAGGTTCTAATCCTACAAAGATCCTTTTTTTCATCTAACTTTTTGTTATCGCTATTTCCGGCCAACTCTTCCTAGAAAATAATTTAAAAGAAAAGAAGAAAATCCTTACTGTTTTTCTCTCTATATATATTCAGTAACTCAAGGAGGAAATTCACGTCTTGCAATTTTTCGATTTTAAAATAATTTGGTTTAATTGATGGGATATGACTTTGGAATGTCCTTTTAGCAAGATGGGGTTAGTAAGAAACCTACAAAAGTTATAAAGATGAGCTGTCCTCCGTTCAACTCTTACAATGAGATTTTTCTTGTCAAATAATGCCACAATAGACAGACCAGTTTGAAGTCACTTTACTTGTGCTTGTCCTTTGATTAATATACCATGTGTGGTCAACTAGAAAAAGAAGAAGTTCAATGCATAAAGTATTCCTCGTTCAGGCTTGATCTGGGGGAGGTTTGTCACCGGACGGTGTAATACAAACCGTCTATTTTTATCATTACTTTAAGTCTCCCAATTTTACCATTACTCCAAGACTCCCCTTCACCATATGCACTTAATTTTAATTTTAAGCAAAGACACTTTAAAATAATCCGAACATATGGTTATAGTAATCCTCTAATATAATTTAGAAGGGTACAAAACTCGACTTAAGATGGCCAAACTTTGGTAAAAATTAAATGAGACCCATTATATCAATCTTGTGGATACAAAGATAGTTTGACCAAATTCTAATGGGTTGGATGTTAGTGTAAATTAGTTGGAGAAGAGAAGTCAAGTTTGAATTTTAACTTGGAGGTGTGTTTGTTATTCCCTTTTTCTCGACGGTTGAACATATGTGTTGATCTCCAATACAAACCCAAAAGATTCACGCTGTGTTCTTGCGAAAATTCAAATTTTTGCTGGACTTGGATTTCGTTCAGTAACTACAAACTCATGTTAAATTATGTAATCATTTTATCTAAAAGCTTAACCGTAAGAGAGCACACACTTATTTATTAAGTACCTTCAACATGCCTCCTCACATGCGAGCCTGGTTATTTTCTTCATGTGCATGATAATTTTTACTCCTTTTATTAAATTTAATATTGAGATTTGTTCTACCGGCTAAACTGAATTTATATGAATATGAAATAAATAAAAGACAAAAATGAGGCGGCTGGATCCAATTTAATGTTCTACTAGATAGTTACATTTCATTGTCTCATTACATAGTGGTCCCTCTGCTAACTCAATCAACTAATACTTGTTCTGCAGGCTCAAAGACCGATTCAGAACTTTGGACTTGGTTGAGTTTAGCCTTTACCATTCATAATACTGAATTTATGATATTTTAAAAATTATGAATTCAGAATTTAATATTTATTAAAACTTAGTAGTACTTTAATTTGACCATTTGATATCCGAAATTTAGTGACCTACCTAATTCAAATTCACACCGCACAAAATTTATTTAATGAGAAACCGCTCTTTAGCAAAAATTTTAATTAATTTTTTTGAGGGTACCCAGAGAACATCTTGTGGAGACGGGGTGAGGCTAGCTCAAACGATAAGAGCACGTGGTTACAATGTTGTCAAGGGTTCAAATTCCTCCTCACACACAACAAGTCAAAAAGGGAAGTACATTTCCCTTTCGGAATAGGAAAATCATGTTTGGGATCCATTTCAGGGCTCAAACCGTAGATTTCTTGTTAAGGTTGAAGAGATTCGTCATGCCATTAAGTTCCTTAGTGGTAAACTTTAGTATTTTTCACACACACAAAAAAACTTTATTCATATTCTATATCGAAAATACTGGTTCGATTGAACCCGTAGCTAATATTCTACATCGCCTTGCACCATCATTTGTGGAATAAAGTGAAGAGAGAGAACACGTCCACCATTCTCATATATAAGAGTTCTCCCCTATCAACAACAAGCAAAAACAACAATGGCAAGAGGCAACCAAAAGCCTCATGCAATAGTAATTCCATGCCCATTTCAAGGCCACATAAATCCTAGTATTCACCTTTCACTAAAACTTGCAACAAAAGGCTTTGCCGTAACATTTGTCAACACCGAGTACACTCATGCCCAAATAACCAAATCACAACAATTAGACCAAAACTCCACAATTCATGACATATTTGAAAAATTTCAAGAATCTGGCCTTGACATACATTATCAAACAGTTAGTGATGGCTTTCCCTTAGAATTTGATCGATTTTCGGGGTCGAATCAAGATGATTTTTTGGAAAGATTTTTACTAAATTACCCTGTTCATGTTGACGAAGTTGTTGGGAAGTTAGTAGAATTGGAAAATCCTAGGCCAACATGTTTGGTTGTTGATACTTTCTTGGCTTGGGGGACAAAAATTGCTAACAAATATGAACTCGTTAGTGTTTCATTCTTCACTCAATCTGCTTTGATGTTTACTATAGACTATCATCTTGACCTTCTGCTGAAAAATGGTCATTTTGGTTCAAATGGTAAGTTTCATTCTATATCCTCTCCGTCTCTCTTTGAAAATAGGAGTAAATTTTATATACACTGACAATGTATGTACTGCAGATTCTCCAAAAACGATGTTGTAGCCGTGTCTAATCCTCCAAAATGAACTATTTAATTTTGGTGGATCCGACATGCATTCCACGACATTTTTGGAGAGTCCGGCTACATAGCTGACATGTAATGTTGAGTTAATTATTTGTATGTTCATTTAAGTTATAGGAACTACCTAATAAGTCACTTTTGTTTCTTTTACAACAATAAAACGCTCATGTTGCTCATTATTCTACAAATCACTCCTACCGGAAAATTTCTTTCTTTCACCATTAATCACTCCAGTCAGAAAACAACTTCTTTTGACTATTTCAACTCTTTGTAAAAATTAAGGATTAGAGTTATTCTTATTATATTTTTGTTGGGCTATTGCATAGTGTAAAACCCCCTAATAATATATGATTAGTAACACAAAAATTTAAGCAAGTCATATGCTACAACATGTTAATATATATTGATTGTAGCATGTTAATACATATGGATAGTGTAAAATATTTTACACCACTAAAAGGGCATGGTGGAACAGACAAAATTCCTCCACTATTAACCTAGGGTTCGACCCCTACGAATGGAAGAACCCTTGATAGGAAACGTTTCCCCTTTTAATGAACTTTACGAGATGCGAATCTAAATTAGTCGGACCAACACTGGATTCCAAACACTAGATGAGCATATGGTTATTAGAAAATATTTACACTATTTGCATTTAATTAACTTCATCATGATATTGATTTGGCTAACTTTTTTCTACTTTATTTTCGTAGATGACCGCAAGGATACTATAGATTATATACCAGGAATTTCAGCAATTGAGCCAAGTGACTTACCTTCATACTTCAAAACAAAAGAGACATCCACTATCCTTCATCAAACTATCTACAAAGGTCTTGAAGATGCCAAGAAATCAGACATTGTAATTTGTAACACAGTACAAGAACTTGAATCCAAAGTAATTTTAACACTCCTAGAAAAAATTAAAAAACCTTTTTATGCTATTGGTCCAGTTTTATCAACTAGTGTCACATTTTCCAAAAGTTTGTGGCCAGAGTCAAACTGTGTGGAATGGCTAAACACTAAGCCCAAATCCTCAGTGTTGTACTTCTCACTTGGTAGCTTATTTAGTCTAAGTAAAGAAGATGTTATGGAATTTGCTCAAGGCTTAATGCTTAGCAAAGTGAGTTTTATTTGGGTACTTAGGCCTAATTTGGCGGTTACGGATGAAACAAACTTTTTGCCAGTTGGATTCCAAGAAAACGTAGATCGAGGGTTGGTTGTACCGTGGTGCGATCAACGGGTAGTACTTTCACATCCGGCTATTGGAGGATTTCTGACGCACTGTGGATGGAATTCGATTCTGGAGAGTTTATGGGCAAGTGTTCCAATGATATGTCATCCTATAGCTGTTGATCAAACAACTAATAGAAAATTGGTGGTTGATGAGTGGAAAGTTGGGATAAATCTTTGTGATAATTATAATAAATCAATCACAAAGGAGGAAGTAGCAAAAAAGATTAATTTTCTTATGAGTGAAGAAAATTCAAAGGGGTTGAGGGAGGCTGTCAAGGAAGTGACAAAGACTATGGAAATTGCATTATTAGCCAATGGAAGTTCAGAGAAATTTCTTGACTTGTTTGTTGAAGATGTAATGGCCAAAACAAAAATAGCACCTTTTAAGTAATGAATTACATTACATGGCTATTTTTGTTAGATAGCCTTGAATGTCACAATTGTTTTTGGGTTCTTCTCTTTTTGACCACGATATAGTGGAAATGAAAATTGTACTCAAATTTCATCTTAGATGACTTCATCCGTTTTTTTTTACACTTTTTTTTTTTTTTTATTTGTAATTAATCGAAAAGAATACTTAAGTTCATTTAATCAATTCGAAAAGAATTCTCAGCTTCATCCGTTTTTCCTCTTAGATGACACTTTTTTTTTAAATTTATAATCAATTCGAAAAGAATAGTTAAGTTCATCTGTTTTGTCCATCTGTTTTTATGAATAATATTATTGATAAACATAATATTTTTGCTAAACTGACCAGCTTTGTTCAAAACATACATTGCTTGGCCTACTTCCCTGCCAAATAAAAAAAAGGATAATTAATTGAACATTCTAAAACAGTTGTCAAAGTTCTAAAAAGATAAACAAATTTAACTAACAACTCAAATTTTGGATAATGTCGTGATCATATAAGAAAATAATGAACTATTTTTTAATTAATTGGAAAGTTGAAGTAATGAAGTTCCTGATTTTTTCTTGGTAATTAATTTTATAAGATGGAAAAAAAGTATTTGTAGATCTAATAGAATGAAAAGAACCTATGAATAAAATGAAAAGAACCTATGAATAAACTATCCCCAGCTTTAGTTTCTACTTGACATATCTCTCCATCTAAAGACCAAAAAGCAAAAGCCAAAACTGTTTGTCAGGCCTCTTCCTTTGCCCTTGCAAAAAACTTTGCTCTTCACATTCAATAGGGAGCTCCCTCAACTGGAAATGAAGAAGCAAATGAAGGCAAGAGGAGACCGGCTCAGTGATTTGCTAGTGTCGATTCTAATTCATATACTATCTATGTTGCTAGACGGAAAACAATTGGTAAGGACAAGCATATTGTCGGCGAAATGGCGGTTTCTTTGAAAGTCCGTTCCGGTATCACTTGATTTTTCGCTCCCTATTTGCGAAAAGAGGAGATTATTCATTTCCTAACTTCCAGCCATAGAGAGCTTTATTATTGGAGGGCTTTCTAGAAAATCTGAAAATTAAGGGTTTGTCTAACAACGTACTTGGAATATGTATTTTGCAACCAAATTTGCTGATGTTGAACATTTTGCTCTAGAATTTCTCATTGTCAGTAACACTGACACATATGATTTTCCAGAGTTTGCATTTAAGAATCCGTCCCTGAGGAATTTGGTTGTAAGAAACTGTATGTTCTACCCTACCACTAATGTGAACTGGAGTGGTCTTGTTTCTCTTTCACTTAGCCACATGAGGTTGTTGGAAGTTGTCATGGAGAAGGTTACTTGGAGTGCTTGGAATTGAATATTGTTACGTACATACAGAGTCTGGAAATTAGTCCTGAGAAGGTGAGAGAATTCACCATACAAAACTACGAATTAGTGAAACATGACATTTGGTTAGAAATCTTAGGCCCCCATGTTCAAAAATTGCAACTTCTGGGCTCGTGCTGTGGGATACGCTTGAGAAATGTGGCTTCACTTGTCACTGCAGTCCTTTTTCTAGATTTTGATTTTGGAGTTTGAGACAAATTTCAGGAGGAGTTTAGTTGTTTGAAGCAACTTCTTCAAAGTGTTGCCTATGAAATCTTGAATTAGGTCGCTGGTGCATATACTGGAGTCGGAAGGTTGACAGTCTCCACCATGAAACCGGAAGTTCTTAAAACTTGACACAGCCTTGAAACAGTTTGACTTTCCTGGAATTTGCCACCTTCTACGGAGTTCATCGAATCTTGAGACTTTAGTCATTGACTGTTACAATCACGAACCAAGAGAGCCGACAAGGTACACAACCGAGGATGAATGGAATAGAAGGTTAAGGCAAAGGGAAGCCCCATGCACTGAGCTCCCGGTATCCGTGGGGTCCGTGGAAAAGCCAGACCACAAGACATATAATTTTACGACTCTTTGCCACATCTGAAGACCATCAAGGTCATTAAATTGTTGGAAATAAGTCTGCACTGCCATCAGTGAAATTTTTGCTCAAAAATGCACCAGTAATAGAAAATTTTGTCATTGTTGCCTAGTCTAAAGGGAGTAATGCATCTCACAATTATGTTAAAATGGAACAGGAGTTTCAAAGCTTTCCCAGATTCTCTCGGCACGCTTCAGTTGTCTTTTCTTATTGATAGTCTTTGACCCTATCATTTGTATTGATCGCAACATACTTAACCACTGTTGCTTTATGTTTGAAACTGATTTTGTTGTTGATAGACATGGCTAGAATTGTACTTGTCAGTATCCAAGGAGTTTTAAGTAGTTCTTCATGTCTTTAAAAAATAAAAAATGAAGAAGTAACACAATTACAGATTAGGTAAAGCTAAGCTATGAATAAAAGTCCAATATTCTCATACCATGACTCTCTTGGATAATCAGTCTTATCAAAGAATTTTCTAAATATTACTTGTCTTTGGGCAGTAAATGAAGTGCGGTGTTCACAAAAGTTTTTAGTCTTGAATTTTTGTGTCCGCTTAATAAAATCTTTAAAATGACTTTAATTTGAAAAAATTTATTGGGAAAATTTTTTGTTGCTCATCAGGCATAAGCTCTAGCTTTTACCTGTAAGGCAAAACTTTTGGTCAATTAAGCAGGTTCACAGTTTTGAAATATCCTGAATTTCTGCAATATAGGTAAAACCAGTTTATGCTTTGCCCCTGTTGCCCATCATGCATTAGTTCTAATCTTTGCTTACGGAAAATGATCAAATATTCCTTTGAACTATCGGAAAAGGTCTAAACATACCCTTTTGCATATGTTTTGCTATAAATACCCATATGTTTACGCTTTTGGCTCACTTATGCCCTTTGACTAACGTTCAACACTGAATTAAAAAAATATATTTATTTAAATTGCACGTGGCAACTTCTTACTAGCCGAAATTAAAACATCTAACTCATTAAAAAAACCCACCCATATATACCCATCTTTCGGACCAACCGTCCCCAAACACCAACCCAAACCGAACAAAAAGTCTAACTGAAAAAAAAAGGACCTCGTTTCAATTAAACTCCATAGAAGCAAAAGCCCCATGAAAATTATTTAAAGGAAAAGAAAACTTAATCTGCTCTTCCATTAGTTCGGGAAAAGAAAACTATTAGATTATTTTGTGCTGAGCGTAATTAATCCATACTAGATTTAACATAAGTGGAGATAGAGTATATTTGAAGATCAGCTATTCTAAATTTTGTAAATATTTTATCTTTCTTTTGAACTCTTTGCTTCAAAAACCACTATTCACTTAGTTTCTTCATCGGTTAAGGCTTAGTAGTGAAGCTGATGATATTGATGCTCAAGGGGGTATGGCCAAGCAGCTCATCCGCTGTTCTGTTGCAGCTAGCAATTGGATCAAGTGAGTCTTTTTTATCTTTACTTAGATTTTTTGTTTGGGTTAGTGTTTGGGTTAGTCTGAAAAATGGGTACATATGGGTGGATTTTTTTTAATGGGTGAGGTGTTTTATTTCACCCAATAAAAAGTTGTCACGTGAAATTTAAATAAATATTTTTTTAACTCGGTGTTGACCGTTAGTCAAAAGGCTTAAGTGAGCCAAAAATGTAACCAGAAAAGTATTTTTAGCAAAATAGATGGGCAATGGGTATATTTAGACCTTTTTCGATAGTTCAGGGGCATTTTTAGTCCTTTTCATTTTGGTTATAAGGCAGAACTTGTTGTCAATTTGAGTAGGTTCACTGTCTTGAAATATTTTGAATTTCTGCCTTATAGGCAAAACTAATTTATGTCCACAAACTTATGCCTGATGGATAGGGCTGCTTATCGGGCGAATTGGACGGATAATTACGCTTAACGGTTTGGCTTATCAGTTATCGGCTATTAAATGTACTCATCCTACTAGATAAGATAATTTTTAAATCGGACGGTGTATTGGCTAAATTTATTAAAATCACAACATCTTCACTAATTTCTATCGACGAAATCTTGTAATTATCAACGGGGCCATCATTGGGACAATACTCCATATTGTCTCCTATAAAAAAATCGTAAAATAGTCATTGCCTTTAGTAAAGGCAAATTGCCATGAATATTACCATATGGAGTGACCATTAACATATGACTAGTGTTTTTCTTTGCCATGAATCTCTCTTTCTATTTCCCTTAACAAAGGTGAATAGATAAGAAGTGAAATAAGATACTCGATAGCCTTTAGATTTAAGATTTATAATAGATACTTTATATATTTGGGGGTAAAAATATAAATATGGTAAGTCTTAACGGGTTAACGGTTGTCGATAAGTTAAATAAATAAGCCATTAACAATAAAAAAGTTATTTCCGATAACCCATTACCAATAAACCAATAAGCCAATTTTGCGATTGGGTTATCGGTTACGGTTCAGTTTTGAACAACCCTATTGATGGACAACAAACATTTTGCCTAGCGAATTTTCTAAAACGGAGGCTATTTATTAAAAACATCCTTAAGTGGGGCCAAAAAATCAAGACCACCCCTTATGGAGGCCATTTGTGAACTTGACCCGTAATTGAGGGTGTCAAATGGGTGTGTTGGACAAATTTGGGTGGGTCAAAATAGGTCGATAGTTAAATAAATAAATATCTTTTCTAAAATGTTCTTTTATAATTTTTTAAATATCTTTTCTTGTTCTTTTATAATTTTTTAAATACCTAGTTAATAATAAAAAATTATTTTTTATTATGGCTATATATAACACATCACTCAAAAGAATATTTTTTTGAAAATATTTTGACAAAGTTTCTCATTGATCAATCTGGAATATCTATCAATCCAATTTTTAGACGGACTAAGCCAATAATGAGCAGGTCAATGACCCATCTAAACTTGAGTTGATTGGGAGGATCACGTTTTTATGGGCTAATTTTATCACCCTAATTGTAACTTTTTGTCACTATGGTAATTTCCTAGTGGTTGTAAAAAGGCATTCGCCGGAGAATTTAAAAGTAATTGTAACTTGAGATATTAAATTACATACTTAATTTTTTTTAAAAAAAATTGAAAAGAAGATTTAATGCATTCATATATCACTTACTATTTTCTTTTATTTCTTATATAAAAACGTAGGAAACAAAACTTGGATTGGAGAGTTATTGTATTATTAAAGTCAACATACAGGTCAAATAACGAACAAAGGAAATAATAAAGTTTTAAAATTTTAAATGTATCTTTACAACATGAGATGGTCCTGTGATAAATAATTTCGTATTAAAATAAAAAGATAATGAATAAAACAAAATAATGAAGTTTTTAATGATTAGTTGTAATTACAATTTTATTCAACATGTAATCTATCTATCTATATGTATACTATATTAAAAGCACGAAGGACTTTAGAAATGTTGATTGAACTTTTTGACCTTCATTAAAAGACTCCGCAATAGATAAAATTGTCATTTACTATTTTTTCTATAATATATAGGACTTTAATATCTATAATTTACTTATTAAATTATTTCCTTATATTTAGGACTTCGAAATCTACTAAAAATCTAAAAGTTATTGGCAAAAGAATTATAAACCTAAAAAAATTCTAAACCTAAAATAGCACTTATTAATTACTGAAACCTAAACCTAATTTTTTTCGTATGGTAATCGTCCTCTCAACATATGATGGCATATTTTAATATGTGTTTAATTAGTAACTTGATATTGTCATGCTTGTGCTTTCTTCCTCCTAATTTTAGGTTGTAGATTCTAGGTCTTAGAAGCTTTTGGATCCTTTGAAGCTAACATCAAAGTATATTTAGGTAATTTATTATTTTCTTATGAAGTATAGACATTTTTATATTAGTTATAGACAATTATATTGAATATTAAAAGATTGTCAGCTGGGATTTTTGTTTATCATATCTCATGCATGATTATCAGTTTAAAGTTGATGTATTTATATATATTGTACAGATTGTTAAATTCATCAGCTCAAGTTGCTCATATTTTATTAAAAAAAAAAAAAATCGATTTTCTCTTTTAATTGATTGTATTATATATATTACGAGATTTAAAACTTGTGTTATTTAAGAATAGATATTGACAATCGACGTCCTTGCATCTAGCCTAAATTTAAACTTTGAAGGTTTTTCCATGGAGCAAGCGGAAGCCAAAAGTTCAAAATCACTCATTTTCAAGGTCATTGAGTGTAATCTCCTGCTAATTATTGTATATTGTGGCGTCATGCATACAGTAATAAATTTTTCTAATATGTTTCAATTCTATGGTTCAAGATGTATATTCATAATTCATCTTATTCTATATTCTATACAGATTTTTTATTAACACAAAATATAAGTGCAATGCACATATTTAAAAGCATGAAACCCCTTAACAAAATGTTGTTCGCTTTTTTTACCCTTTAAGAAGACAAAATTATCTTTCAATTATTTTTCTAATATTTATAACTTTCAAATCAACTAACTATGATAGAAAATACTTCCTTATTTGAACCATGTAAGAAGTCCTAATATTTAGGACTTTAAATAAGTAATATTATTTTTCCAAGTTTAGTTCTGGTAAAACTTGCATAGTATCAATGACGACAGTTGAGCAATGTTAAATATTTTCCCAAGTTTAATTATTGCAGAAGTCTTAAAAATCTAAACTATGACTCTTTGACATATATACCACGAAACTTTTATCATGGATAAATGATGCAAATATTATACGTGAAATAATGGTAAAAACTTAGAAAATTACTTCTTTTTTTAAAATCACATTAAAATTATTAAACTTTATCTAATTTAAACTATATTAGCAAATTTTAATATTGAATTTCACAATCAATTAATTATCTAATATAAATTATCTTTTAAATGAATAATCGAACATATTGTAATTCCTTTCATGTTTTTCGAACTATATATGTGAATTAGAATATATTTTCGTATTGTATTTGAGCTACTTTTCTATCCAAATAATATTTTTTATTCAATGACTTCGTATACTATTTGAAAGTTTACAGTTAATAATTAAAACAAATAACTAAAAAATATATTTTTTTAAAAGCTATAGAGAGAGATCAACAAGTAGCTGGCAAGAGAATTACGTACACTAATTATTTTGATAAAAGTAGCTGATAAAAATTCAGTGCTAAAAAAAATACTTTCAAGTGTTGAATTTGATTTAGTAGATAAGCAGTTATATATTTGGATAAAAGTGTTGAAAAATAAGCTGTTGAAATGTTTGGTAATAAAGTTTTGATAAATACCTTGATTATGTTTTTTTTTTTTTTTTTTTTTTTAAGTAAGGTCACTGGTGGGACCCAGTGACTGTTTTATTACTTTATCCAAGCTGTCCAAACATAAAACGAAAAGGCTACATCTAAAGACAAAACAAATACCTTGATTATGTTAAGTTGACACAAACGAATTTTAAAACGTAAAAAAGATGAAGGGTGATTTACCAAAGAGAGAGTTTAACAATTATCAAGTCAATATCAAAAAGAGATGAAAGACCAACAAAAAGACCAAATTTAACTAAATATAGTTTATAAAGAAATGTTAGGTGAGATAGAACATAACATATTGGCATCTCATATAATAAAATATGTACTCTTATAAATATTGTGCAACTAATGAATTTAATTGAATTCATCATCTTTGCATGTTCGGAAGATATCAAATTTAGCTATTGTGCCAGTGTAATAAAAAAATTTCATCATTTAAATAAATATTGTAATTATTTTAACGTCAATTATTATTTTCAATAAATTATTTTTTATATATATATTTATTGATCGATACACTATGTCCTACATATTTAGTGATAATTTAAATAAAATATTTTGGTCGTTTTTTTTACTTTTTCAAAAAATATTTGTCAAAGTCAAAAAGGACTCCAATCGCGAAAGTCTCTCCAAATTTTTTTATGACATGAAAATCAGAGTCAGTTGGTACACATTTGAGTTGATTTTAAAATCTGCTAATATTACCGATAACTTTTATCGAGAAATCCTCGAGAGACGCTGGTAGATAATTGGCCCGTCCCTCTACTCTTCCACTAAAATACATGAGGTTTTGTATATAGTGTAAGTTCGTAGCTAAGTCTAATTTTTGTTGTTGTCAAATGAGGTACGCGCTTCGGTCACGCTCAAAGCGCGTACACTAAACTAGTATACTTAAAAAAGATAAGGATCAATATTAGCTTATGTCCGATGTTTCGTGCTTTTTATAATAATATAATTTAAATTTAAACCAATTAGCTTACATAAAGTTAAGGGTTAGCACACTGATAAACTTACATGGGAGCTACAGTGAAGTGTTTTATCCGTCTATAGAATTGCTCCATTTTAAGACAATTACAAAATTACCCTTCTGGACTCAATTACCAAAAGGTAATATAATTGGTATTTAAGCAAACATGATTGGTTCTGTCACGCCCCGAACCATGATCTGGGCGTAACACGACACTCGGGCCTTGCTTGCATGTGTCCGAGCGAACCTCATGGCTTGCTTGTCAACATGGGCATCAAAACAATATAATCTATATGATGCAATTTAAATGAATCATGAAAATATAATTTGCGGAATAAAGTCTTGAAATTATCTCATAGCATGAAAATTCATGAAAACGTAATAGTACGCAAACATGAAAGCATACCGACTCTGCGTGAACTAATGTCTGTCTATGAAACCTCTAAAACATGTCTGAGTACTAACTACCAGGACATGGCCCTGGACTACCATAAACTGAATACTAATATAGACTCCATGTTGAACCCCGAGAGGAGTGGGGCTCACGATAATAAGCGATAGCGAGGAGATCCTCTTGCGCGGTGTGTGCTCCGAAAATCGGTATCCGCACCGTGAAGTGCGGAGCCCCGGCAAAGGGACGTTAGTACATGGTGAATAGTACTAGTATGTAAAACCTTTGAAATGAAGAACATGGCACAACATAGGTATAGGACATGAACCGGCCTGAATGTAACTTGAACATGAGCATGAAACGTGAGTAAAAAGTGAGTAAAAACGGTAAATCAATGGAAATACATGTATATAAAACTTCTTGTAACGTGGGGAATGCTATAGTATAACCGACAACATGATGCAGTACTTGCGTCCTACCAGGCAGAGAACACTCGCACCTTGCCGGGGATATGAGATTTAAGTAATAATAAGCATGTAAGGATCAAGTTGCATAATGAAGGTGTTGCCTCTTCTTGCCGACAACCCTTATCCTACGGTGGCTACGTAGTTTCGGGCTATACGAGCCTTCTCGGTTAACTAAGCAATCCCAAAAACATGAACATGATATAGTTGGCTAAGAAGCCCATGATTTTCATGAAATAACTTATAAATAACTTGTAATCATGATTTCACGAAATAACTTGTAACATGGTTTCATGAAATGTCTTGTAATATGGTTTCATGAGATAACTTGTCGTAGTCTTGCAAACATGTTCTTGATTCATGAGTAATAACAATAGTTCATAATTATATATAATTGACTTGAAAACATGCTTGTAACTTGCTACATAAAATCATAAAATTTCATATAAACATAATGAGAACACATGAGGAAGAATTCATGATTGATGGATTAAGCTAGGGTTCCTAATAACCATAATGGAAGATTAGGAATACAATAACGAATATAGATACAAAATTCATATTCATAAATACATAACTATGGGCTACCAATATGTTGGGTTTAATGCCCTAGGGTTTGAACTTCATGGATATCAAGAAACGGAGCATGGGGAAGAACGTAGAGATTCCCACGTGTGGATGGAAGTTCTACATACCTTAATTGCTCCAAAATCTTGAATTAAAGACTTGAATTTTGGAGAAGATTTCCTAAATCTTGATTCTTGAACCTTGAGATGGGTTTTCTTGAAAATCCTAGTTTAGGAACAATGATTTCTTGTTAGATTATTATATATATATATGTTAGAATTGAGTTGGAATGGTTTGGATTGACTTACCTTGATGTTTTGGATTGTTGCTAGGGCTTGGAATTGTGAATAATGAAATAGAAGAACTCAAGACTTGGATTTATACAAAAATGAGGCGGAGGTTATATGGACATGTCCGTAAAATTATACGGTCCGTATAATATGACCATATTTTATCATGGTGGAACAGAACGTCGGTTTGGAGTGTCCTATAATTTGTACGGACCGTTATACGGTCCGTATAAAATTATATGGGCCGTATAACCGGTTCGTATAACATGATCGGTGAACGGACCTCGGCATCTCTTCGTAAAATGGCCATAACTCTTTGCACAGATGTCCGTTTGACCCCCATAATATACCGTTGGAAAGGTATTTCAAAGGGCTACAACTTTCATTCAGGAAGTTTTCCCAAATTCCTAATAAATAAAGGGGTTATGGTCATTGGAAGTAAGACCGGCATAGACAATCACTATGCGATCATGACCCCGTAGGGAGTGGCTTCCAACTTTGCTTTGCCCAAAGACATTTTTATGACTTGATTAGTTTTCAAAACACTTCCTATAACCCTATTGTTGGTTTTTTATGTTATCATCTTATGAGTCAAACCTTCGACATAAAATACCTGTTACAATAGTCTTTCCTAGATCCCGTGCACGAATGATGGGTCATGGTTAAAAATATTATCATGGCTTGACTACAATGAATAAAAAACATTGACATGAAACATGACTTTTTATGTGAATTGCAAAAACGAAAGACATGAATCATCGTTCTTGGATATATGTAGCTTTAAAACATGAGACAACGTGACAAGCTATGGAAAGTTACCTTGAGAGTTCTCAAATGGTCATTCTCTTCAAACAAAAATGGGTACTAAAGTAGACTTTTGAATTTTTTTGGACAATAAGGTCATCAAATTTTGTCTTTGTTTCCAATAAAGTACTTTAACCCATTTTTAGATATAAAACCCCTTAACTCATATATAAATTATAAAACGGGGATTACCTAGGCACAATTTTTAAACTCCAAAATTCTTGTGTTCAAGTTTTAATAATAAAATAGAACAATTCAAATAATATTTCAAAGTAATAAGAATAAAACACACATCGTTCAAACTTTAAGGATGTATAAGCTGATTTTTTTTTCTTGTGTTATATCAATATTTTTTGAACTATTTTGATATTTTTCTATTGTTCAAATAAAGTTAAATATATACGGGAATAGAAGTCCTTGGACATAATTGAAATCACATAAGACGTTATATAACTTTGATGCGTGTAATTATTATCGTCGGTTTATATATATATATATATATATATATATATATATATATATATAGAATTAGCGACGAGATTGGTTTATTCTAGAATATTTGGATAAATTTTCTCAAGATAAAAAATCTGGTCCTAACGACCTCTTACAAACTTCGAAAACATTTTTACAATTAGTTGTATATATGCTTTCTAAAAATGCCATAAATGTTTACATTAATTGATAATCCACTTATTTATAAAACTAAATGAGAACCAAGTGATATTACAAGTTCACCCTTAAGAAAATAAAAATACTAAATATTTTCTTTTATTATTGAAAATTTTATATATCGAGGAGAATAATTTACAATCAGTTAAAAAACCTACAGTTAAGCTTTGTGCTCAGTTCTATTACCGAAAGGATTTCTTATTGTCATCGAGTTATAGTTTTACAATACCGAGCACCATTCGAATTGATAATTCACATTTTGAAAGTAAAATAGAAATATTTAAATGGATTTTATAATTTAAAAATGAGTTAAGGGTCTTTATGTCAAAAAATGGATGGTTTTACTTTTTGGAATCACCCAAATAGTTTGATGACCCTATTGTCCAAAAAAATTCAAAAGTTATTGATCATTTCCCTTTCCTACAAGTTCAATGACCATTTGTGGAATTGACTCAAGGATTCACATATAAGATTCTCACCCCATTAGAAAGTTGATTATTAACGATGTTTTTAGAAAAGTTTAAAGAATAAATTTCTTTAAGATCATGGTACATCTTAGTGGAACATGATTTGTGGATGGAATACGGGTTGGAATTGTGAGGCATGATTTTTTTAAGCTAAATGGTTAACACCAATTTGGGCATTTACATCCATCAAGGTATATTATCAACTTTTGTTCGAAAGTCGCGTATTTATGCTTGTGAATCCCTATATATTTAACTAATAATAAACAAGTAGGGTATATTTGACCCTTTGCCCTTTAAATAAACTGTAAATAAGGGCTTTTTAAAAAAAAAAATTAGACACGTAATTGCTGCCTCGTAGACTAAATTGTACAGTACATAGAAATTAACAAATCACAAGAAAACAACGGTTAATCCTTCAAAAACTCTTAGCGATGCTTTAGAAGCAGCTCTTATTAATTTATGCAACAAGAATTCAAGAACTGAAACTGACTGCCAGTAACATTTGTAAGCAAATTTGGACATATGATAGACTTAGCATGAAGACAAACATAATTTTAAAACCCTCAACTTCTATGCAGATTGGCACAGCATGCTCTTCTTAGCGTGAAAACCAGCATAATTTTGTGTCTGCCATAGTAGAATGTCCAAAGGCGCTAGCCGGCTAGGGAACAATGTTGTGTCAAATCCTTCATAGTTGTATCTTACAAAGTGTAAAAGGTAGCATAAACAAATATTTCCAACCTTCTAAACTGTCAGTATTTGATTGAACAAAATTTAACTTCTGATATTTACCAAAAAAAAATCAAGAGTTAACAACAACATAAGAATGAATGCTATGACTACCAAAATCAGATTAATATTCCGCCATTGTCCTCTCAAGACATTATACAACAACATATATTCTGAGACAACTACTAGAAACAGCTAAGCACAAGCAAGACTTAAGAAGCCCCGTGATTACTAAGTACAAGTATACAACATATTTAGATGATAGTAGTGTCATCTACCTCGATCTCTTGCTGCGAAATATTGTCTGAAGTTATGAACAAGCAAGGCAATTCCAAGCATTAGTGGAACTTTATCCTTTGAAATATCTATCTTTGGCTTTGGATAGTCACTTTGGCTTTGAGTCACTTCCCTTGCTTCTGAATGTCGACAAGGAGAAGAATGATCTTGGAGCTGTAAAATAATTAGGAGCAGATAAAAGTTAAGAGTGCATACTCAAATGACAGAAGCATTAAAATATATACTAACAAAGTACCTGAAGTGATTTCTCCATATATGAGCCTTGGAGTTTCAATTACAGTTAGATGTGATCATTAAGTTAGTTATATATTCTGTGTTTAATTATATATTTTAATAATCACCTTTAGGTTGGATCAATACTACTTAAGAATTCATGGGGAAGAAAATAAGCCAGTCCTATTCGCATAAGTTTATGTTGACTTTCTGCTTGTCTATGCAAACACTAATGATAGCATTGTTTTTGCTATGCAGAAGACTGACTTCAGGTGAATAATTTTGTAGTAAGCTGAATATTTGCAAGGTTACGACTTTACCTGGACAGATTTGTTCTATAGGCTCATACCACTTTATTCTTGAGTTCTCAGCAGATTATTTGCAAGTTTAGGTTGTTGGCCAAGTTTTGCTTCTTGTGGTCAGTTCGTGATGGTATGATAAGATTGCTTACCTTTTAAAATCTAAATTTTAAGTCATAATCCCATCAGAACTAAATCTAGATAGACTCCATACGATTTAAAATGGTGACAAAAACAATGATATATCTTTAAATACAGATTATATTCCATAAAAGGAGCAAACCAGAATAAAATATGTCTGACGACCAAAACAAAGCGTCAAAGCCAATACTGTCCCATGAAGGAAGTGGAGAGTGCTCCTTGACCAACCCAAACAAAAAAAGAAGCTTTATTTTTCTTGCCTTGATGTAAGAAATAAACCTACCTGGGACTTCTTTGAATCACCTTTCCACTGCAAGGTGGCTCATTAGGAAACTTGAAATTTACGGCTTTGGTTCTACGATCAGCGACGCATAACATGAATATAACCGATCCGTACCCGTGATTACATCAAAATCTACCATTCTAACTGCGTAGGTCCGGTGGAACAACATGGTGATAGACTGCGGACCACCCCCTTATAACACGTCGGGCTATGGTGACTCGCTGCACTAGCGAGTTGACACTTCAAAAGGTTCCTTTAGCTTTTCGGGCTCAATACCAAATTTCCTAGCAACATAAAGGGGTGACATGGGATAGGGTGGATCCGGGGTCCGAGAGCATAAACATCGAAAACTTAAAACGGTGAGTATACACGTGACAACATCGGTACGGGCATCGATATCCGCGCCGGTCAAAGCGTACAAACGGTTTGGGCCGCGTGTTGCGGATCTAGGCGGTGCCGTCACCTTTGAGTTTTGGTTATTATGAGAGCGACGAATTTATTGAGCGGAGTCCGATTACTCTGTGCCACTGTCTAATTGAAGGGCAATTTTGCTGTACATGCCGGTTGGCCACGCCCGCGAATATTCGATCCAGAGCGGCACTCCCCAGGATGCCTCTTCCCACACTTAGCACAAATCGGATTGGTGAAGTTACTGCGGTCACCTTTGGCTTTGAGGCCCCGGGAACGACGACACAAGTCGTGAAGCGGTTATGCTACGAACTTGGGCCCCGGAGCACTTGCGTGAATGAACGGAGTCTGTGACCCCATTCTTAAAGAATTCCTTGTTCCGTTCCGTAGTGTCCAGGTAGACTTAGCCTTTTGTTGAACTCTTTTGTCTTTCTCTTCTGCAAGGCTTATGTCCTTTAGCCTTGTCTCATTGCCACGTACGAAAGCAACCATCTTGGAGATAGTCATTCCCCCGTGCATTGCAGCAATATTGGCTAAATCACTTCATAAATGGGAATCAAGTCATACGACAAACCTTCACTCTCGCCCTCGTATACTGACATATGTCACGCCGTTTGACTAGGGCTAAAGTAAAGTATGACATATTGGTGATTCCTATTTGTTTTGTTTGTTTTTTAAGGGTATACCCCTAATTATTTATGGTGAATTAGGACACCCTAAATTTGTTAAAGTAGTTACACAGAGGTATACATTTCTTTGTCTACGAAACTTAAGATTCTAGTGAGGTTCGATTAGTCTAAAGGGAAGGTATTAGGCATCCTTTAAGACCCATTAACAATGGTTAGCAGCCGGACTTATGATTAGTTAGGCTAAGTGTGAATATAGTATTTTAAATATTTAAGAAAATATCTTGAAAGTATTGCTAAAGTTATAGATAGAAGTAGAATGTCGTTTAAAGTAAAACTTGTAAAAAGTAGTGATTGCATAAAAAGAGTTTAGTTATAAATAAACCAAAAGAAACGGAATGAGTAATGTTTATATGTATTTGGAATATGAATTACGCCGACTAGCGAATTAAATTGTATTTGTAAAGTTATTGCAAGATTAATATTAATGTTTTAACAAATATGTATTTCGAGTGTTCTAAGATAGTAGGAGTAAATCTTGATTCTTTTAGCTTTAAAACATATAGTCATGCTAAAAAAAAAAATCAATTTGTTCTTGAAGCAAATATTATAGGTATTATAAATCACTTTGATGTAAAAAAAAATAAAAATGAAACTTGTAGAGTTAATTAATGGTTTAACTACCCATTACTAAACTAAAGCCCCTTAATATCTAGAATTTATCTAGGTTACTAAAAAGATAAAATGTTAGTCATACAAAGCAAATAAAAATACATAACAATAAAAATAAAGAAAGGAAGTAAAAAGGGTAAATGGTTTGGCCCATTTATTAGGGCCAGGTTAAGGCTATTCACGTTTCGCTAGGCTTAGGCCCGATAAATTCCTTTGTATTCTTCTTGTGGGCACATCCCGTACCTATTAGGCTTTGGCCAGTTTTGTCTTCTTGTTAGGTTGCGGATTGGGTGACACGGGAGGAGTTATGTTGGGCTTTAGCCGCTTGGCCGAATGCGGGGAGATGACGAGTCCTCTCGGACTCGTATACGATGTTCGTACGTAAACGAAAGAAAAGTTAACGTACGATCGATGAATAATGTTAAACATACGAAATATGAACTCAAAAGACCAGTGCTGTTGTATATTCTATGTATATTACTCCAAATAGGTTCTAAATCTGAAATTCGTCTAAACCTTGAACTACGGTATACGTCTTTCAAATTGAATACATTAGCAATTGTTATTCTATCCTTTGACGCCCAACATCAAACAAACTACATAACTAAAAATAGCAGAATCAGCTAAAACTTTTAACTAAGGCAGAAACTAAAGATTAAAAGCAATAAATGTATCAAGGTTTACCTTTTGTGTGTGCAGTGAACTGAGGCGTCGAGGTCTCGAATCTACCCTTCGAACGGATCCCAAAAATCACACAAAGAATTAAA